>NC_064642.1:171893915-172196945 GCF_023864345.2 Schistocerca serialis cubense
GCTACCTTATTTCTGAAGCATGTCTATAGATACTTGTTGGCTAGCACCACGAGGTCGAGCTATTTACTAAATTGTTTGCATTTAAAAAAACTAAAGAATTTCTGTATTTGTAATATGCTTAATTTTTACTTAGTAATTAACGAGTTGTGCCTGAGTTACAGGGTACATGATTATATCTCTTGTTAACTGTGATCTTGTTAAAGATGTCTGAGTACTACGACTGAAAATTTTAATGAAGGTTTCTAGTACTGCGGTAGCGGTCACCACCGTCCTATATTAATAGAGAAGGAGGAATTATTGCTACTGACGTCGCCTCTGTCACTGCTTCTATCATCATAAATTTCAGCCACCTTTGTCAGTCATTTTTGCTACTTCGATGACAGTGCCTTTTGATGATTACTGACAATGGCCGACGGTTGATATTTGATATTTGTGACATAATCATTTGATCATATGTTTTGCTGTTGGTAATGTAACTGTATTTTTTTTACTCCATTTAATATTCCTTACAAAAAGGAAATGATTCTCTACTGTTGCCCTTTTGAGGTGTCTGCCATCAGTTGGTTACCGAAATTTAGTCTGTTCAGTTAACGTTATTCTTGAATGATTGCTTTTAAAAATAAATTGATTAGTGTTTTTAGAAACGTTAATAAATTAATTATGGCTCAGTACCTCTCCACTCATCATAAGCTCCCTACCGCAATTCACATGGAAGCGGGCAACGCCACCTTCAAGAACACACTTAAACGAACACAAAGTGGTGGAGATCCCAGGTCATTATGAGGATACCCGGTAATCATCGATGTTGGGTCTGCTGAATAGTCTTTGCTCCGCCGGGCGTTGTTGCCGAGCGGTTCTAGGTTTGTCTCTGGAACCTCGCAACCGCTACGGTCGCAGGTTCGAATCCTGCCTCGGGCGTGAATGTGTGTGGTGTCCTAATATTAGTTAGCTTTAATTAGTTCTAAGTTCTAGGGGACTGATGACCTCAGATGTTAAGTCCCATAGTGCTCAGAGCCATTTGAACCATTTCTGTCTCTGCTCCTATGAGGCGAATGACGTCTGCATATCAGTAATGTCTGGAAGCATTGTAGAGACTAACTCTAGCCCCTCGCCGTCATGAAGGATGCGTACATGTTTCAGAAAACTCGTTTTCGGTTTGGTGGCTTTTGCGTATCGTAAAATAACAGGCAGGACAACATACATCGTTCTTACAGCTTTTTTTACTTTAATAGCCAGAGATATATAACACAAAGATTAATAAACTACAAACTGAGTACTTATGTGACCCCCAATGAGTCTCTGAACCACATTACAGAGAACAATGCAGCTTTGCATAGCGTGTGATTAACTAGAGATAGTGGAACTTCAGTTAGCAGTTTTCATGTTGTGGACAGAATTCATGTTCTTTCTTGTGTATAATAGGTTTCAGATTGTGTTGTCATACGGTAAATCCCCTGTGATATGGGTCTACCTTGTTCCATAACACTTCAGACATGCCGTGCAGGAAATATGTTGATATTTCTTGGTTACGTATCACTTTTTTCTTCGTTACTTTCCACTTTTGGGTTCTAATGAAAGTATTTTACCAAAATTTGTTACAGTATTTTGATTAGGCTAAGGTAAATTAGTTATGGCTTTGTCAAGGCTCATTAACTTTATGACGGTAATGTGAGATGTCATTTCACAGTGCGGAACTGTAGTACGAGGGGCTTTCAGATAAGTAATGAAACAATTCTTTTTCCTTGTCAGTTTCGCATGAAAAATATTGAATTTGCAGTGAGACATTGTGGAATATTCCTGCTTCAACCCCTGAAGTTTCACGAAGTTCTGATATGGGACGGCTCTGTACATTGCCTTCACAATGGCCTCTGCAACGGAGTTGCTTTCCAAGCAGTGAGCTGCCACTGAGATTATTTTGGCCGCAAACCAGAGGATTGCAGATATTCATAGGTGCTTGCAGAATGACTAAAACAAAGGTAAGTGGTTGTGCAATGCATCTGTCATCATCGGGACAAGGTCGTGCAAACCTATTCGTCTCCGGTGTGCTGGCCGGATGCACACAGCTTGCTATCTACATCTACATCTACACTCCGCGAGCCACCTTACGGTGTGTGGCGGAGGGTACTTATTGTACCACTATCTGATCCCCCCTTCCCTGTTCCATTCACGAATTGTGCGTGGAAAGAACGACTGCTTGTAAGTCTCCGTATTTGCTCTAATTTCTCGGATCTTTTCGTTGTGATCATTACGCGAGATATATGTGGGCGGTAGTAATATGTTGCCCATCTCTTCCCGGAATGTGCTCTCTCGTAATTTCGATAATAAACCTCTCCGTATTGCGTAACGCCTTTCTTGAAGTGTCCGCCACTGGAGCTTGTTCAGCATCTCCGTAACGCTCTCGCGCTGACTAAATGTCCCCATGACGAATCGTGCTGCTTTTCGCTGGATCATGTCTATCTCTTCTATTAATCCAACCTGGTAAGGGTCCCATACTGATGAGCAATACTCAAGAATCGGACGAACAAGCGTTTTGTAAGCTACTTCTTTCGTCGATGAGTCACATTTTCTTAGAATTCTTCCTATGAATCTCAACCTGGCGCCTGCTTTTCCCACTATTTGTTTTATGTGATCATTCCACTTCAGATCGCTCCGGATAGTAACTCCTAAGTATTTTACGGTCGTTACCGCTTCCAATGATTTACCACCTATGGCATAATCGTACTGGAATGGATTTCTGCCCCTATGTATGCGCATTATATTACATTTATCTACGTTTAGGGAAAGCTGCCAGCTGTCGCACCATGCATTAATCCTCTGCAGGTCCTCCTGGAGTACGTACGAGTCTTCTGATGTTGCTACTTTCTTGTAGACAACCGTGTCATCTGCAAATAGCCTCACGGAGCTACCGATGTTGTCAACTAAGTCATTTATGTATATTATAAACAATAAAGGTCCTATCACGCTTCCCTGCGGTACTCCCGAAATTACCTCTACATCTGCAGATTTTGAACCGTTAAGAATGACATGTTGTGTTCTTTCTTCTAGGAAATCCTGAATCCAATCACAAACCTGGTCCGATATTCCGTAAGCTCGTATTTTTTTCACTAAACGTAAGTGCGGAACCGTATCAAATGCCTTCTTGAAGTCCAGGAATACGGCATCAATCTGCTCGCCAGTGTCTACGGCACTGTGAATTTCTTGGGCAAATAGGGCGAGCTGAGTTTCACATGATCTCTGTTTGCGGAATCCATGTTGGTTATGATGAAGGAGATTTGTATTATCTAAGAACGTCATAATACGAGAACACAAAACATGTTCCATTATTCTACAACAGATTGACGTAAGCGAAATAGGCCTATAATTATTCGCATCTGATTTATGACCCTTCTTGAAAATGGGAACGACCTGCGCTTTCTTCCAGTCGCTAGGTACTTTACGTTCTTCCAGCGATCTACGATAAATTGCTGATAGAAAGGGGGCAAGTTCTTTAGCTTAATCACTGTAGAATCTTAAGGGTATCTCGTCTGGTCCGGATGCTTTTCCGCTACTAAGTGATAGCAGTTGTTTTTCAATTCCGATATCGTTTATTTCAATATTTTCCATTTTGGCGTCCGTGCGACGGCTGAAGTCAGGGACCGTGTTACGATTTTCCGCAGTGAAACAGTTTCGGAACACTGAATTCAGTATTTCTGCCTTTCTTCGGTCGTCCTCTGTTTCGGTTCCATCGTGGTCAACGAGTGACTGAATAGGGGATTTAGATCCGCTTACCGATTTTACATATGACCAAAACTTTTTAGGGTTCTTGTTTAGATTGTTTGCCAATGTTTTATGTTCGAATTCGTTGAATGCTTCTCTCATTGCTCTCTTTACGCTCTTTTTCGCTTCGTTCAGCTTTTCCTTATCAGCTATGATTCGACTACTCTTAAACCTATGATGAATCTTTCTTTGTTTCCGTAGTACCTTTCGTACATGATTGTTATACCACGGTGGATCTTTCCCCTCGCTTTGGACCTTAGTCGGTACGAACTTATCTAAGGCGTACTGGACGATGTTTCTGAATTTTTTCCATTTTTGTTCCACATCCTCTTCCTCAGAAATGAACGTTTGATGGTGGTCACTCAGATATTCTGCGATTTGTGCCCTATCACTCTTGTTAAGCAAATATATTTTCCTTCCTTTCTTGGCATTTCTTATTACACTTGTAGTCATTGATGCAACCACTGACTTATGATCACTGATACCCTCTTCTACATTCACGGAGTCGAAAAGTTCCGGTCTATTTGTTGCTATGAGGTCTGTGTGGGGACGTACGGACATTCTCATTAGAGATGATCGACATATCACAATCAAAGGCCTCGCTGCTCTAATGGGCGTCGTTGTTGGCAGTGCCGACGCAGTCATCCACCAGCTGGGGCACTCAAAAGTGTGTGCCTGCTGAGTTCATCGCCACCTAAAACAAGACTGTAAAGAGCAACGAAGGACCGTGTTTAAGTTTCACTGGTTCAAAAAGAGCCATAAAAATATTAACATTTAACATTAAAAATTTATAATTTAAGTCTTAGATTATAAATAACTGCTTTAAACTATAATATTCACTAGTATCAATCGCATAATCGCGGCTGCTAGCACAAATTAAACAGATACTAGATCAACTGCTAACGCCTGCTTGCTCTTCACGAGGCGGATCGTGATAATCTTTTGTCGAACATTTTCACAGGTGACGAAACGTAGGTTCTTCACTTCGAACCAGAAACAAAACGAGAATCCATGGAGTGGTATACGCCATCTCTACTCCGGAGGAAAAGGTCAAAGGCGCACTCTCAGCCGGTGAAGTCATGGCGACGGTCTTATGGGACTGAAGGGGTTACCCTGCTAGATGTCCTCTCTCGTGGTGCAAGATCAACTATGAAGGGAATTGTGCTACACTCGGGAAATTGAAGAAATGATTTGACCGTATTCTTCGCCACAAAAATACAAACGAACTCCTCTGTCTCCTTGACACCGCATGGCCTCGCGCAAGTTGCGCACCCAAGAGAAGCTCGGAAAACTTCATTCGACTGTTGTTCGTCATCCTCTCCACAGCCTGCATCTGGCAATTTCCTATTCCCACCTGTTTGGCGCAATGAAGGATGCATCCCCTGGGAAGCAGAATGTGGATGATGGGGAGTTTACTGATGCAACGAGACTCTGGCTCCGATGTCGACCAGTGGAGTGATCATGCATAAAGGCCCTCCCATTAATGTTACGTAAGCCCGTCGCACTGAACATTATGTTGAAATACTGAATTTTTTGCGAAAATACTGGGGAATTATACTGTTTATTGGATTCCTGAATACATGTGATCCTTGTGTTTTGGTTACGGTTGTTGCGGTTCTTTAGTCCAAGAAGTACATCTAGAATGTGGACGTGACGCCCCACTACAGACACGTGAAGGGAGCTGAGCGACTCTGCCGCTCGGACGGACCACTTGCTAGGCCCCAGCTCAGCCGCCAGAAGCCGTGGTCCGGCCTCCCGCCAAGTTTCAGCCAGCAGCGGCAGCGGCAGCAGGCGCCGGGCGCCCAAAGTGCGGAAATGTTGTTAATCATAACTCGGCAGCAGCGAGCGCCGAGCCGCCTCTGCTGGCCATTTGAATTTCAAAACAGCAGACCTCGCGCCTGCTGCTCGCTCAGTGGGCGCGCCCAGCTGCAGCCAGACGGGCCAGCAAAGTGTGTGTCCAGAAGATTTTATAAGAGGATTTCTCTCAGCACGTGGAAATCAATGAAAATAGTCTTTGTAAACCCATCTTTATACAGATCGTAAAGGGATCTCGGCGGTTCAACATAAATTGTCGAATCAAAGCACCTCCAGCAGAATAAACTGTCAAGGCATGGAAGCAAAAACTGCATAAACGAATTCACGGTATCCAGATACTGATGGCTCCAGTTATGCAAGTACCGATATATTTGATTATCTATACATGGAGCGCATAGGGATCCGAAGATGGCTCTAGGAGATGCCGAAACCGGCTGTCTAAATAAAATTTCGCTTTTCCTTGGTAAGTACAACTTTCCAGTTACTGTATTTGGGCAACCAGTTTCAGAGCTACATTATGCCATCCTCACTCCTCCGACGTGTAGGAAGAATCCGACATCTGGTAGAGTCAAAATCGGGGTTAGCATTCAGTGACTGGTATCCATAGGTCTTTCTAACACAGCGATTCCTCCTATCATCACTTGCAGACCAAAAGTGACGATCGAAGGGATCGCTCTGGGACGAACGTTCCGTTTACCTGTCACCTGTCACCTGTCAGTGGCCGACGATACTTGCGTGTTACACACAAACGGACATGCAGTTAAGTTTCAGCTACCTTGGCGAGTCAGGAATGTAGAGAAACAGCGGACCCACTCACAGGCGTTTCACAAGAAGATCCAGCATGCTGTGGACACTAGTGGGTACCATATTTCGGAATAGTTGAGACCCCGTTTATGGCTAACATATTCTACGCCGACCACCATGCGAGGATTTTTTGAAAATAGATCAAAATATTTGGCAGTCTTTGACAGAGAATATCAGGGCGAACTTATCCATCATCAATCGTTCATTTCGTAGCATTGCGATCTGAGTCCACCAAGGACGATTTGATGGGGGATCCAGCACACTGAGGGACAGGAGTGAGGAAGAAGAATAAAGCTGTCGAGCAGGTACGTTTGGAAATGATTTTGGGTACATTCTGCTGCCAGTCTGTGTTAATTCTCGAGCTGCTAAGAGGTCTACAGAGAGAGTCATAGAGACATGATAAAGTGAACTGTTTTTGGAAACCTTCATGACAGGTCACGTTAAGTGAGTCACATGCTTCTTCGCAGAGAGAATTCTGATTTTGCTTTCTGGAGGCTACTCACTTTTCAGACTTTGGGTCTGAATGTTGCATTCATCTAAATGTCTACTGTCAAAGTATCAGTTTCCATTTCGTTTCGGATGTTGTTTCTGTCTGATGTCAGAATATTTCAACATCCGGTTATGTTCTCACCAGTAACTTGGACATCAACTGTTTAGTTTAATTTCTGCAGGAAATGGACGCCACAGGTGAGCTGGCAGACATTGAGAGGCCACTCTGGCCAAAGGAAAAAAAAGGGCGATACATCGACCACTTGTGGTGAGTTTCAGTCACTGGCCACGCAACACTATCCCAGCTCGCCTGGGATCCACATATTTTTTCCGACATTACGCCGCTGCCTCCATACACCACGTAGTGAGATAAAAATAGTTAACCTTCTGCCCTGTTAACAAGACATGCCTATGCATAATCACATCAGTCATTAGGGCTTTTTATTTGTGATTTAGGGGTAACAATAAATGTAAATTTTCGCTGATTTATTAATCTCAGGTTACTACACGTGGTTGTCGAAGTAGGTAGATGTCTTCTGAAGACATATCGGGCAAAAATCACTAGGGGTGTGTCCTGATTGGCAAATGACATTCTCCTGTCTAAATCTGTCGTGAGCTGGCCTCTCTATCCTGTTAAATATTGGAATCAGGCTGCATCCAGCCATTCTATGTCTGCTAGTTCACCTGCAACATTCATTGTCTGCAGTAATTTTTTAGACAACATAGTTGTATGGAGATAAACAGCGATTAATTTACTTATAATCGATTATTCAAAAAGACAGTCACTGTCGCATTATTTATTTTGCCGCCAACCGGTTTCAACCCACGATGGGGTCATCTTCAGGGCAATTTACACCATTTGATCGCTCACTGGTAACCGTCCACAGGCATTGTGACGACTCCAGTGAGCGACCAAATGGTGTAAATTGCCTTGAAGATGACCCCATCGCGGGTTGAAACCGATTGCCGGCAAAATAAATTATGCGATTGTGACTGTCATTTTGAATAATTGATACAGAGGTGATGTCCAAGTTACATTTCTATGTGAGCCGGTGGTAACATAATCTGATGTTGAAATATTCACACATCAAACAGGAGAATCGTATAAACATACCGTCATTTGACCTTACGACAGCCTCCCGTGAGGACGACACAGTAATAAGCACACCTGTCGTAGTGAAACGGCTGAAAGATTTGAAAGCAAATAATCACCAGGTTTGTATCGAATCCCAGTTCGGTTTTACAAAGAGTACTCTACGGTATTGGCCTCTTACCTAGCTTGCATTTATCGTGAATCTCTCGCCCATTACAAAGTCCCAAGCCACTGCCAAAAAGCGCGGGACACTCCATGTGACGGTACGTCACATAAATATTGACGTTGTTATCGGTTGTAAAACGGAGTTAAAGTATTTTATGAATATAATTAGTGTAAAAGATATATTTAATGTTCTTGAAACAACTGATATGCAGCGATAATTTAAGAGTAGCATCTTTATTTAACGTCTATGAAAATAGAAAAGGATCGAAAGAGACGCGATTGTACGGCCGTGGAGGAACGACGTATTTTATGAGACACACACACTGTTTTGTTTCGCTATACGGAAGGCAGCTATTGAGCGGCTGCACATATTTTATGTAAGTTATTCGTATTTCTGCTAAAATAAAATTGTTATTACTATCACAAAATGAATTTCTTTGTAATAGTTGTCACCTCTAATGCTCGCGGTGGCTAACTGTTTTTAACAAGCATTTTTTTTAGTAATTTGCGCTGCGAGAAGCTCATCTTCCGATGCAGCCTCTGGTCGGTCATTACGCACCGAAGTATTAATTTATTATTCAAAGTGTTAACAGTAAATGTAAATGCGAGAGATTTCGTTCTATGAACCTTTCTAAATCGCAACAGATAATTAATTTACGTTAAAGTTCATTTTTCAAATTATACAGATTACATGAGTTCAGTAAGTTTTATCTTGGCCGCTCCACGGCAACAATCGAAATCAATAAATAGAAATTAACAAAATTACATTCAATTCTGTTTACGGCAACTATATTTTAGTCATCACGTTCAAAATCTAAAGTTGGTACATGAATAACTGAGGCCCTTCAAGAACCCGTTTCATATTTACTTATGCACGTAAGTAAAAGTGATAAGAAAAGACAATGTCCCTGAGAGAAAGAAGCATGCTGATAAATTAAAAATAAAAACATATGAAATATATATGTAATTTTCTTTTGTATGTGACGTAACAAATGCCACCGACGTCACATCCAGTTATATAAGAAGGGTAAAAGACCACAAGAACTGCGGAACTAATATCCAGAACTTTTGTTTGCTACAGAATCCTCCAACATTTTCTCACTTCGAATGTAATAGGCTTTCATGACACTGAGAAACTTATGTCCAGGACTCAGCATGGTTTTAGAAAGCAACACTCGTGCAAAACTCAGTTTGCCCTTTTCTCACATGATATACTGAGAATTATAGATGATTGGCAACAAGCAGTTTCCATATTTCTGGATTCCCGAGATAAATTTTAGACTCCAGGGTGTTAGCGAAGGTACAAGCTTATGAAATAAGTTCACAGATATGTGAGTGACTGAAAGTCTTCTTAAATAATAGAACCCAGTATGTTGTCTTTGGCTGCGAGTGTTCATCAGAGAAAACGGTGTCCTTTGCTTTTGGCCAACATCGTGTAAAATATTGTGGGTAGTAAGAATTCAGAATAGTAATTACACTTCATGGTGCTTACTGTGGTTACTTAATGTCCTTTTTGGCATAAGAACATAGTAAAATCTATTTAAAGTTAATTAATTTGCCAATATCGTTAGTTACTGTAAGATTTTGATAAGATAGTTTCTCACCAGTGTTCAAGAGGGCTTTCAAGATGTAGCTGAAAACATCTCATCTCTAAGTTCCTTATCCCGAAAAAAATCTGTGACGTCAATTCCTTTACTTTCACTATATGAGCTAAGATTTTGATCAGATGAAGTACATCATAACACAGCAGCGTCACTGTAGGGCGGCGAGCAGCAGTCAGTGAGCAATAATATTCTAAGGAAGAACATTATTTTCTCGGGGGAGGGGGTTGGGGAGGCGAGGGGGGTGTGACTGAACAAACAACCGCGAAAAGTTTCGCAGGTTTTAACAGGCGAGAATTCCGTAATTTCTAATCTCCTCCTTGCACAACTTACATAGTCAGCTAGTTAGTAACATGTTCCACAGATCATTTGAACTTCTCTTTTGTAGAAATGGTGTGGAACAAGCCAGTTTACAGAATATGTTTACATTATTAGTGAAACATTAACAAGTTTATGCCGATACTGAGAATTGTTTTTCTCACTATGAGGTAGTGCACCTACTCATGCTGCACGTATTCATGCTTTTCTTCATCTGCGAAACTGCTTTTCCCTCTTTCTCGCTGTGTAGCAGCAGTCATGTTTAAACACCCAAGGCTGTGTTTGAATATATTTAATTTTGGTTCTGAAAATGGCATAAATGCATTCTTTTAAAACAAAGAGAGATCACACAAAACAATTTTTCACTAAATTAATCATAAATTATGAGGTCTCGTGTGTTCAGAAACTCACGAGTTAAAGGGCCACATAGAATTTTACTCACAACTATTGGTTGTACCTGAGTAATAGGAAAGACATCGCGTACCTCTTGGGCAATGTACTTTCTGGTCAGAAGTGTAGCAGACGGGAAAGGTTGAAGGGCGAATTCCTGGCGCCTTAAAACTGGGACCTTCGTCTGAGGGACCAAACCCAGACTGAAAACTGGCAGATCAGGCGACATCAGCGTGGCAGTCGCACTGCGTGGCAACCCTAGCAACAGGCTGGTATCCTTTTACGGGGAAATCTGAACAAACTCGCAATCTTGACAAAAGAAATCCGGACGGACCTCAAAGAAACCAACCAAAGCACGACAAGAACAAACAAAATGGAATATCGAACAGGTTCAAAATAGGAATCTGGAAGGTATGAGGACTGGCACGAAAAGAACAACATCTAAACAATGAGCGAAAAGTCAGTAATTTAAGAAGGCAGTAACAGCTGGAACGAAAAAGAAACTAAAAGGAGCGAAGTAAATGGGTAATGCTGCAACGCTTTACAGTGGAGTGAGTCCAACAACTACAGCGAAATGTGGAGTAGCAGTCTTAAATTACACAAGGTAGAGGAACGAGATTCGCCGCCATTCGTCTATAAATGAAATAATAATGTCAATAAGGCTAATAATAGAGAGAGGCTATCTGACAATAATATGTATATAACACCTGGAGTATGAAGGAGAGTAGAAACTGAAGTGTTCTATAAAGATCTTCAAAAGTAAGTTGACGAAACCAAAGAACATTATTTGATTGTAAGTGGAGACCTTAATGCACGTTAGAGTATTGGTCGATGACTGGAACAACAGGAACCTTCGGAGAGCGTGTGATAACAATGGACACGAAATACATCACTTTGTAACGTACTCATACGACGAAATGAAAATTACCAACAGCTTCTTTAGAAAGAATGAAATTCATAAATTCACATTGAGTGCAAGGGATTATAGATCTATCATTGACTACGTCATAGTGAGTACAATGCTCTGAGGACCAGTACAAGATCTAATGGTACACAGAGGAAGCGACACTGATTCAGTTCATTTCTTAGTGACTGTGAAGGTAGACTGATTACTAGATGGAAAATAAAAATTATTACGAAGAGTAAACTCGAAGACGAAGTTTTCACTCTATCTTCTGCAACCATACAGTATAAGAGGCATATCTCAAGAGCGACTGACGTATTATTTACGAGGGGCGTTCAGAAAGTAAGCTCCGATCGGTCGCGAAATGGAAACGACTATGAAAATCCGATAAAGCTTTGCACAGATGTGTTGGGTAGTGTCTCTAGTATAACCCCAGTTAGCATCACGTCGCTCTTCTCATTTCTGAGCTCGCAGTGAGTGCGTAAAGATGTCTAGGAAATAGTGTCTGCCGCCAAGTACGAGGGCCTGGTGAGAAATTTCGCCTGAAGCTATGCAGCTAACATTACATAACTGTCGTGCTGTTTCGTCTTCACGACAATTCTCAGCCGCATTCTGCAGGGGCAATTAAGATGCTCCTGCATCGTTTTCAAATGGAAATATTAGATTACCCACAATACAGTCCACAATTGTCTCCCCCTGAGTTTCATCTCTGGTCACATGAACCGCTGTCCTTGAAGACAACATTTTGACAGATACAACGAGGTGTAGGCCAGCGTGGATAATTGGCGGAAAGCACTGGCGGCTGCCTTCTATGATGAGGCTATTGAAAAGTTGGTACAACGCTATGACAAAAGTCTAAGTCAGAACGGCGACTACGTAGAGAAGTAGCTGAAAGGTGTAGCTAATTGTTACAAGTAAAACATTTCTGATGTTCACTGTGGTTTCAATTTGGCAATCAATCGGAGCTTACTTTCTGAACAGGCCTCGTACAAAATAAATCTACAGAAAATAATATGAATTCAGAATGAGAGAACATAAAAGCGTGCGTGATCCAAATGGCGAAGGAGGCAACAGGGAAGAACAAGAAATTTAGGACGACAAAGGATATCAAAGTATGGAATGACGAAATAGCAAATGCAATTAAAGAAAAACAAAAGGCTGATATTATAACTTTTCAGCACAATACAGAAGTAAAGAAAGCGCAGAAAACAGGAAAATGTAACTAGTAAAAAAATTGTGGGAGAAACTCATCAGGAAACCTCTGGTAGAATGATATCTAAAGCTGATAGTGATCTACATTGTAGGCAAGAGATGGTTTATAAACTCTTGAAGCAACTTAACAGGGGAAAGACTCTGCATTATTACATGAATTAGACAAGCGTAAATAAAACACTATGGGTATAAAATAGTGGTAAAATTGAACAAACGAAAGTAGAGTAGTACAAAGAACAAAATGATGAAATGCGTCAAGAAGCTAACATTACATTGGATGTGATACAGGAGGCATTAAGAAGATAAAGAATAGAAAAACAGCAAGGCCAATAGCATTAATGCAGAAATTATCAAATGTGAAGGTTTAATGTTACAAATGAGGCTGTTGCATTTATTAAATGAATGTAGGATATTGCAGATGATAGCTGACTCTTAGAGGGTGGCAGAAGTAATATCACTCTACAAAAAACGAATTAGAAATGCTCGTGGAAACTACTCAGAAATAAGTCTAATGACCACCGGATGCAAATCATACGCACGAAAAATTAGTAACACAATAGCTGACTGCCTCTTACTGGAGGAACAAAATGGTTTTAGAAAAGGGCGATCCTGCAGTGACAATATTACAATAGCGCGGTGCGGTGACAATGGAAGAGAGAAGAGAAGATAATGTGAAAAGTCATACTGCAATTGTAGAGTATGGAAAAACATCCGACAGGGTGAGTAGTTATGTGCTGTGAAATATAACGGAAAGACGAGGTTATCCTAAACATTTTATTCAACTTCGTATCTAAATAACGAAATTTAAGTAAATACATGGGAAGAGGGAAGAACAGCAGTAACTGCTTCCAGCACTAATTTTGTGTGTTTACCGTTTTGTCGAAACACAAGATCAAGAAGGAAAATACCTTCCTCAATTGAAAGCGCAATAATTTAAAAATACACTGGGTATCTGTACGCTGCTCACCGCATTCAATGGCTTTCTTCATTCGAACCAAACAGGTAAATGTCAAGGAAGTAGAAAAAATTAAAAAATAATTGTATATCTATTCGAAAACAGTTCCGCCAACCGCTCAGCAGAGTGACGGCAGATACGTCAATGTCACAACTCATATTTGCTGCTAAAGAGGATGGCCCGGGGTGCACTTTCCGCTGCGTGACGTAGGTTGAAATCTCCATTGGATTACTGTCTGCAGTTTATTCTTCAAGATGGCCCGTACAGTGCATCACCGCGAAGTTTGACAGAGTAATTTTGTCACACCATACAAGTCGAGTATATTCACATAATGTGTCATAACGTTGGCACCGAAATCATTTTACATACAGAGAAGGAAATATAACCGTTCCGCACGGTTCATCATTATCAACATGAAAGTAATCACAATATAATTGTTCCAGAACACCATATACTACATTATTCAATCAACTGTTGTTGTTACCACTAGCTTCGGAACCACCTGTGGAACTGGTCGGCGAGTCGTTCACCTTCTGCATGTAGGTTGAACCTTATTCACAGTTCTACCTGACGTCCACCATCAAACCAGGGATCGGCGATCAGAACGTGTTGCGTAATAGAAACAACGAAAATCTTAAGGAAAGAAAGTAATTGTATCACCGGCTGTATTACTTTAGACGGCTCTGTCTGCCGGGTGTTTCACAACTGCCTTCGCACTAGTTTGCGTAATGGTGAAGAGCCTAAAACAACTAGAGTCTTCGAAGGTTGAAGATAATAACTAGTGTGGTCTAGTTGGTGCGTACTACATGCGAACAGCAGGGATCAGAATTGGCAGGGATCCGAAATGACAGCGTATATTCCGCAAAACACGACAAGATCTCTTTCTCTATACTATCTCTTTCTGTAAAATATTACGGAACGTTTTCGCTTTCGTCAGTCCTACCACGTGGATCATTATTTAACAGTATAAACTGTTGATCTTCAGTATTGCTAGTTTTTTATGATTTTATTTTTTCCAGTTATTCCACATCTGTACACATGTACTGAAATGTGCGGAAAAGTCTCGGCGTTGCCCGAAAATGTGTTGGCAAATCATGATCAGATAATTCTGCACCTCGTATTTCCATAAATATACGAAACAAGTACAATGCTATTGTAAATTATCTTACGGAGGCAGGCTGAAGCGTTCATTATTCAGAAAATATTTAACGAGAAACTTTGTTTATGTCTTTCTATAAATGTCTTAGCTCGTGTAGACCAGGCAATAAAATATCATTTTATGGACGATAACTGGTGTTTATGAAGCGACCCACCTCTTATGGATATAACGTAAAATTGGAATAAAACGAAGACAGTTATGAAACTTTATTGCTAGTCTTAAGTTCGTTAGATATAATGCAGGAAGCATTGCGGAAGCGCTAGTTACACTTATTTAGAGGCTGAATTATTTATGGACGCAGTCTACCTTCTATCAGTATTTAGGGCGCTTTTAATCACAATAGAAATTAACGTATCTCTGGCGGCATATTTCCGTCTCGGCGACTCCCAGCTGACTGTCCTTTTTTATGCATAATATTTAGCTACTAGACTATTTTTCCATATACTGTAAATAAAAAGTGGAATCGTGTATATGACAGTACATGCGCCGGTCGTGTATATAAAAGCTCAAAAAGAAAAATTAAAAATTAATCTACACTGTGCCATCAAAAGCATCCGGACGCCTGGCTGAAAATGACTTACAAGTTCGTGGCGCCCTCCATCGGTAATGCTGGCATTCAACACGGTGTTGGCCCACCCTTAGCCTTGATGACAGCTTCCACTCTTGCAGGCATGCCTTCAGTCAGGTGCTGCAAGGTTTCTTGGGGAATAGCAGCCCATTCTTCACGGAGTGCTCCACTGAGGAGAGGTACTGATGTCGGTCGGTGAGGCCTGGCACCAAGTCGGCGTTTCAAAGGTGTTCTATAGGATTCACCGGCCGCTGTGGCATTTCTAGGCGCTTCAGTCTGGAACAGCGAGACCGCTACGGTCGCAGGTTAGAATCCTGCCTCGGGCATGGATGTGTGTGATGTCCTTAGGTTACTTAGGTTTAAGTAGTTCTAAGATCTAGGGAACTGATGACCTCAAATGTTAAGTCCCATAGTGTTCAGAGCCATTTGAACCATTTTTAATTCGCGTCAGGACTCTGTACAGGCCATTCCATTACAGGAATGTTAATGTCGTGCAAACACTCAGCCACAGGCCGTGTATTATGAACAGTTGCCCGATCGTGTTGAAAGATGCAATCGCCATCCCCGAATTGCTCTTCAACAGAGGTAAGCAAGAAGGTGCTTAAAACATCAAGGTAGGCCAGTTCTGTGATAGTGTCACGCAAAACAACAAGGAGTGCAAAGCCCCTCCACGAAAAACACGACCACACCATGACACCACTGCCTCCGAATTTTACTGTTGCCACTACACACGCTGGCAGATTTCGCTCACCGGGCATTCGCCATACCCACATCCTTCCATCGGATCGCCACATTGTGTACCGTGATTCGTCACTCCACACAACGTTTATCCACTGTATAGTCGTCCAATGTTTACGCTCGTTACACCAAGCGAGGCGTCGCTTGACATTTACCGGCGTGATGTGTGGTCTATGATACAAGCAGCCGCTCGACCATGAAATCCAAGTTTTCTCACCTCCCGCCTAACTGTCGTAGTACTTGCAGTGGATCCTGATGCAGTTTGGAATTCCTGTGTGATTGTCTGGATAGATGTCTGCCTATTACACATTACGACCCTCATCAACTGTCGACAGTCTCTGTCGATCAACAATCGAGGTCGGCCTGTACGCTTTTGTGCAGTACGTGTCCCTTCACGTTTACTCTCCGCTGTCACATTGCAAACAGTGGACTTAGGGATGTTTAGGAGTGTGTAAATCTCGCGTGTCAACGTATGACATAAGTGACACCCAATCTTCTGACCACGTTCGAAATCCGCGAGTTCCTCGGAGCGCCCCATTCTGCTCTCTCGCGATGTCTAATGATTACTGAGGTCATTGATATGGAGTACCTGGCAGCAGGTCGCTGCACAGTGCACCTAATATGAAAAACGTATGCTTTAGGCGGTGTCCGGATACTTTTGATCACATAGCGTATCTAGTCGTAGTCCTCATAATAGACCAAGTTTAAGTACATATATTAATGGACTAAGAACTTATCACTCGTAACTGAACAAACTTTGAAAAGAGATATCTACAATATGACCGCTAGAGTGCATTGTTCATGTTAGTAACGATACTAGACCTCGTACGGTATATAAAGGTCGTGAACAGCGTCAGATGTTCAGGGGATAGGCAAAATTATGTGAACTCCTGTTCTTACTTGGGAATGGTTTATTAATATGGGGTTGGACCCCATTTGCCCGTAGTACATCTGCGACTGTTCTTGGAATCCTTGTCTATTATTCCACTCTTCGATCAGAATCTCTTCTGTAGCCCAGAGGGAGGTGCAAATCTACTCTGGAGTCTGCACTCTAGTACTGCCCACTAGGGAACAATAATGTTCAAGTCCGGGGAGTGTACTGGCTTGGAAATAAGCTGCATTTCAGTTGCGTGCTCCTCATACTGCGATTTTACTGTCCTAGCTGAGTGTGAATGGTTGCATTATCGTCCTGAAATATGGCATCATTGTTGGGGAACAACATTAGCATCAAGGGGGGCAAATGATCACATAAAATGTTCACATAATCTTTGGCTGTAACATGGCCTTTGAGAGTAATGATGGGACCAGCGGAATACCATGATATGGCTGCCCACACCATCACACTTCCACCTCCATGCTTAACCGTTGGAAACAAGTAATCAGGAATGAAGTCATCTTTTGGCGTTCTCCAGACGTAAACCCGGCCCGATGTTGGAAATAACGAAAACACTGACTCGTCGGACGACATGACGTGTTTCCACTGATCAGCCATCCGGGTTTCATGCTCCTGACATCGGGTTTTAGGCTTCTTTGCATTGGTAGTCGTCATTAATGGTTTCGGTATAGCAACACGTCCATGAATATTCGCTTTATGGAGTTCTCGGCGGACAGTGTCGACAGATAAGGGGTCTCTAAGATGTCTATTGAGCTCTGCAGTCACTTCAGCCTCCTTAGTTTTGTTTGACACAATTCGTGTCGGCGTACGACGATCTCTGTTATTTAGTTCTGATTTGAGCCCAGTATTACGTTTACACGATGATGTCTTTCCATGTGATGTGCAGGCTGTCATGACCGTTGAAACAGTTGCTGCCTCGGTTACTGATGTTCCAGCTAATCGGGACCTCATAATGTGCCCTTTTTGGAACTCTGTTAAGTCTTTCACTGCAAAATGGTTCAAATGGCTCGGAGCACTATGGGACTCAACATCTGAGGTCATCAGTCCCATAGAACTCAGAACTACTTAAGCCTAACTGACCTAAGGACATCACACACATCCATGCCCGAGGCAGGATTCGAACCTGCTACCATAGCGGTCGCTCAGGTCCAGACTGAAGCGCCTAGAACCGCTCGGCCACTGCGGCCGGCGCTCTTTCATTGCAGGTAGACCTCGTCCTCTGAATGCAAGTACGAAGTGTGCACTATTCATAAATAACATGCAGTGCTGCCTAGTCCTTACTGAACACGCACAGTCCTCTGCGACTTGCGTTGTTGCTAGTCAAACGCAACCATCCCATTACTACCACTGTACACATTTTCCTGCTTATCTCCTGTAGAGTGATTATTGTTAAGGACATGGAGATGCCGCGTACTCTTATGACAAAACGTTATCAGGATGTCAGACAGTTCGAAATGGGCTTTATTGTGGTTCTCCATTTGTCAGGCTGATCGAATCGTGCAACAGACAGGTTTGTGGGGCATTCTGATGTGGAGTGGCATTCTGATGTGCGTGCGAACGAGAGCGCAGCATGTTAGTTGTCAAGGTTCCGGTCCCCATATCTGACTAGCGCAATGGAGGATCGCCGCATTCTGCATGAAGAACATTGCAGTCTCTGCGAATCTGCGCGATGTGTTCAGCTATAAATCATAGTTCTGCACTTCCCTATATGAACATATGACCATATCACCATTGGTGATCTGGGGAGAGTTCCCATCCTTCCAGTGTTCAGGAGAGGCGCAGTGGAGTTACTGTTGGCGTCATGGTGGAGGGCCCATCAGGTATGACTTGACGTCACGGCTGCTTATGGCTGAAGGTACAGCAATATGTCACGGACACTATTTGTACTCATTTGTCACCTCTCGTGGGACAGTGTTGAAGTGACATTTTTCGTGAGGACAATGCTCGCCCATAAATGGCATGAATCTGAGGACGAGGTTTTCCTATGGCAATATCACCAACAAGACTACACATCTGTTCCTAAAACAACTTCTGTGGGACCAACTCGGTGTCATCTCTGCCCAGTGCCAGTGTCCACGATATCAAGGCCCAGTAACAACAATTGTTACCCAAGTTGCCTCAAGAGAGGATTCAATGGGTTTACGACGCCCTTCACAACCGAATTCACAAACGTAATACTAAATAACAGCACGACCTAGGGACGGCTGACAAACCAACCAACAACCTAATCAATTCCCTCTGTCGCAACCAACCAATTGCCTACTCCAGTCCGCAGACAGCATTCATCTTCTAAGTCGAAATCACAGCAGTTACACTCAGTTCCATGTAAACACACACAAGAAGTCAAACAATCATAAAAGCACTCACTGTGGAACAACATGGACGAATCAATTCGACACACAGAGAGTTTTCACAAGCGGTCGGCTACCAAATACACGTCGTCCGATGAGACGACTGACCCAACGACCAACCCAGGTCCTTCCTACTCAAGTTGCTTGCGTCGGCTGCTGTCGAGCGAGTCTTCGCTGTCCGAAGCTGACTTCAGCTCATATCCGACTCAACTCCATGTCCGTTCGGAAGTCGGAGACACGGCGACCCGGGAACACTGACTCGGACCCAACCTTGTAGAGGTACCTCTTGCCCAGTGGCCACGACATCTCTTCACAAGGAAGGAACCTACCCACGTCCGGCATGATGACCAACTGACGAGGCCCAGAAACTGTCAAAAGACCAAATACACGTCACCCTATGAGACGACCAACCGAACGACCGACCAACGGTCGTCCCGCTCCAGTCTCCTTCCGAAGGACAGCTGATGTGTGTCGCCAGTTCCTGGCGCGCACTGTCTGTCCACACGTCACTGGCACTCCGCCCCCGACTTCACTGCTGCTGCAGCCGGACTGAACTGCTGGTCCTGTCAGAAGTTAAGGGCTGTCGGGCCGGGCCAGCACTTGGCTGGGTGACCATCCGGTCTGCCGAGCGCTGTCGGCAAGCTGGGTGTACTCAACCCTTGTGAGAGAAACTGAGGAGCTACTTGACTAAGAAGTAGCGGCTCCGGTCTCGGAAACTGACATACGGCCGGGAGAGCAGTGTGCTGACCACGTGCCCCTCTATATCCGCATCCAGTGACACCTGTGGGCTGAGGATGATACGACATCCGGTCGGTACCATTGGGCCTTCATGACCTGTTCGGGAGTAGTTAGTTAGTTAAATATCGTAACTTAGCTTCTTCATAGCTTGGCAACAGTAAGAACCTAGTCATTATATTTATTTCAAAAGGTTCAATAAGGTGAGTTACAAATATCTCTGCCTGCAAGGAAGCTGTTGGATATCATCACGGTGTCAAAATGACATCGTAGGTGGACAGTGCTCAGTTTAAGGCACTGCTTTAGTAACACTGGCCGAAGTATACGATTGATCTCCTGTAGCCACGCGGAGCTGCCGCGCGGTTTGAGATGTTATGTCGCGGACTGCGTGGCTGCTCCCGCCGGAGGTTCGTGTCCTACTTCGGGCATGGGTGTGGGTGTTGTTCCTAGCCTAGGTTAATTTAAGTTAGTTTAAGTAGTCTAGGGACCGATGACCTAAGCAGTTTGGTCCCTTAGGAATTCACACACATTTTGATCTCCTATATGCAGCAGTTACGTTGGAATCAATAGCCGATTGCCTGTTTTGTGTAACAACCATGCAATTAGAGTACACACAGTTCACATTAGAAAAATAGTGATGATACTGTCCTTATTTGTCCACGTAACAAGAGTGCAAATACTACATTGAGTAGCAGGGTAAAGTTTTTATGTTCGCTGCGCCACAAGCACGTAAATGACAGGTTTAGTACCCAGTTTTGCGCATAGCGGCCGAAGAGGCGGAACAGTGGCTTTCGTAGCTCAGTACTGAAGTTTTGACCGCTGTTGGCCTACTTAAACGACTTTGAAAAACATCACACAATAATTACACCAATTGGTCGCATAGTGAAAGTGATCTCGGTAACTAATAAGTAACTACTCGGGTGTACGCAATTTGTCGCTACATAAAACGACACATCGTAGAATCATGAGGGGTAACATGAGGCAACTGCAACAGGACTTGGAGTAATCTGCTGCGTAGGCCTGTGTTAAGTGTAACCTTCGGTAACACGTTATATCATGTGAGAGATTTTTTCCGGAATTCTGGTAATTTTGGTAACAGGTAACCGTACAGTGATGTAAATTATACGGACCTGCAAAAAAGTAAAATAATATTATACTAAAACTCCGCGAAAAACTTTAGTTTTACTTAATAGTAAGGTAGGAACGGGAGTGGTGAAACTAGAATTTAATCTGCGATATTGAAGTGGTAACGGAATTCAAAATGCAGCAAATGAGGACAACGCACACATGTACACATGACCTGATTACCAACAAGTGACAACTGCAGCGAAATGCAGGGGGACAAACGGACTTAAGATTCCAAGGCAGTTTCACGTCTAAATGAAGTCAGAACAGTCACTCGGCGTCCGTTGGACGTGAAAACCAGAGAGCAGACTACTAGATGAGAGTGTAGCAGAGGTGTAACGACCTTTTGAAA
Source organism: Schistocerca serialis cubense (assembly GCF_023864345.2). NCBI lineage: Eukaryota > Metazoa > Arthropoda > Insecta > Orthoptera > Acrididae > Schistocerca > Schistocerca serialis. The sequence goes on from NC_064642.1 coordinate 171,915,341, forward strand.
CTGAAAGAATGCAGATACCAAGAAGCATGTGTGGTCACATGAGAGCTGTGACATGTAATAGTATTATGGGCATCTTACACACTCATGACACAACTCAGCTGGTACAAACAAAAAATGGAAGAAAATAGAAACTAGAACGCAAAATGGCGACGAAATTACCTATTTTGACTCAATAGAGCGACAGATTCACAAAGCTTAGCGACTCTATGGGTTCTGTGAAAAAGGAGCTATCACAAGTTCAAACGCGGATTACTGGTATTAAACCTAGAGTCGATTCAAAAAAACATCGAATCGAAGAGAAAGTTCAACCAGTAGTAGATGGAAAAATACAAGCTTTTGTTTCAGTGTTAAAGACAGAAATTTCAACGGAAAAAATATGTAGATATTTCAAAATCAATAAACGTAGTTTCGACTGTTCAGAACACGGTACCTCTTGCGTATGCAAAAAACGTTGGGGAATGCTGCCACTGAATACAATGAAACAGATTCATTGCATCAACAATTACAGGCCATATTCAGAAAATATAATCCGTTAAATGAAGCAGAGTTGTTGGCACCCTTCACATTTTATAAATAACGGTGAACGAGTATTTCTGGATGCGAAAAATGTGGACAAAATCAGTACAGTGACTGGTGCCCTAGGGGGAAATATTAAAAAAAGTGGTTCAAATGGCTCTGAGCACTATGGGACTTAACATCTATGGTCATCAGTCCCCTAGAACTTAGAACTACTTAAACCTAACTAACCTAAGGACGTCACACAACACCCAGTCATCACGAAGCGGAGAAAATCCCTGACCCCGCCGGGAATTGAACCCGGGAACCCTGGCGTGGGAAGCGAGAACGCTACCATGCGACCACGAGCTGCGGACGAAATACTAAAATATGGGGTCTGAATCTAGACACCCATTAACCCATTATCTACAGAGTGTAAGGACAAGTTTTTCGAAGAATTCTATGTCTACCCAAAAGCAGAACAATTTTTGGCGGGAATATGTCGTCACACGAATGCCAGACAATCGTGGCAGGAATTCCACGACAGGAAGTATTAAACGTAGATAATATGGAAATTGGAAAAAACTTACTGAATACTCAAAACTAAACTTATGAGGCGTTTTTGCAAAAAGCAGGGAATGAAGATCAATGGCGCGACACACGCAAGAGGACGCGAGTGGAGAATTGTACATCTATACCGCCATTTCACCATCACAGAGACTCCCGTATGGAGGACATAGTAATAACAGGCATCCCTGGCAAACAGAAAAAAAACTGAAAGAGTTAAAAACAAATAAGTCGCCAGGTCAGGATGTAATCTGAATTCGGTTTTAGAAAGATATTCTTAAGAATTGGCCCCTTACTGAGTTGGCATTTATTGCGAATCTCTCGCCCAGAACAAATTCCCAAGCGACTAGGAAAAATGTGCATGTGATTCTTCTACATAAGAAGGATAGAAGAATGGACCCGGGAAATTACAAACCAATGTACTTGATATCGGTTCGCTGCAGAATTCTTGAACATATTCTCAGTTCGAGTACAATACATTTCGTTGACAGGGAGAAGCTTCTGTCCAAGAATGAGCACAGCTTTAGAAAGCATCGGTCGTGCGAAACACTGCTTGTCGTATTCTCACGTGATATCCTGAAAACTGTAGATGAAAGCCAAGAGGAGGATTCCATATTCGTAGATTTCTGGAAAGCATCTGACACGGTGCCCCATCGCGGACTGTTAATCAAGGTATGAGCATACAGAACATGTTCCCAGACATGTGAGTGGCTCGAAGACTTCTTAAGTAACAGAACCCAGTTCTTTGGCCTCGACGGTGAGACTTCATCAGGGGCAAGGGTATCGTCAGGAATGCCTCAGTGAAGGTGACAATAAGGCAATTATTTTCTACATACGTATATGATCTGGCGGACAGGGTGAGCCGCATTCTTAAGTGTCATCGCACTGAGAGGTGTCATCGTTGATGTAGGTGGGCACCAGGTGCCTTAGACAAAATTCCTGTTTGGTGTGATGAACAGCAGCCAGCGCTTAATGTAGTAAAATGTAAGGTAACGCAGGTGAATAGGACAAACGAAGGCGTAATGTTCGAATACAGTATTATTAAAGTGCTGCTTGTCACAGTCTCACAGATTACATATCTCGGCGTAACAAAGCAAAGTAATATGAAATATAACGTACATGTGAGGATTATAGTAGGACTAGAGTTCGGTTTATTGGGAGAATTTTGGGAAAGCGTGGTTCATGTGCAAAGGAGACCGCATATGGGACGCTACTGCGACCAGTTCTTCAGTTCTTCTCGAATATTCGAGATCCACAACAGGTTGGATTAAAGGAAGACATCGCAGCAGTTCCGAGTCGTGCTGCTGGATTTGTTACCGATGGGTTCCCCTTGAAGGGGAAAAACGACGCTCTTTTCTAGGAACGTAACTGAAAAAATTTAGGAAGCGGCCATTGAAGTCCAATGCAGAACGTTTCTACAGTCGTACATTTTGAGTAAGGAAAATGGTCATAAGAAGAATTAGAGCTCGTACGGAGGCATATAGACACTCATTTACCCCTCGCTCTGCTTGCGAGTGGATGAGGAAAGGAAAGTAATCACACAGGGCATCCTTCGCCACGCACTGTACGGTAGATTACTGCGTATATAAGTAGAAGTACACTCCTGGAAATGGAAAAAAGAACACATTGACACCGGTGTGTCAGACCCACCATACTTGCTCCGGACACTGCGAGAGGGCTGTACAAGCAATGATCACACGCACGGCACAGCGGACACACCAGGAACCGCGGTGTTGGCCGTCGAATGGCGCTAGCTGCGCAGCATTTGTGCACCGCCGCCGTCAGTGTCAGCCAGTTTGCCGTGGCATACGGAGCTCCATCGCAGTCTTTAACACTGGTAGCATGCCGCGACAGCGTGGACGTGAACCGTATGTGCAGTTGACGGACTTTGAGCGAGGGCGTATAGTGGGCATGCGGGAGGCCGGGTGGACGTACCGCCGAATTGCTCAACACGTGGGGCGTGAGGTCTCCACAGTACATCGATGTTGTCGCCAGTGGTCGGCGGAAGGTGCACGTGCCCGTCGACCTGGGACCGGACCGCAGCGACGCACGGATGCACGCCAAGACCGTAGGATCCTACGCAGTGCCGTAGGGGACCGCAACGCCACTTCCCAGCAAATTAGGGACACTGTTGCTCCTGGGGTATCGGCGAGGACCATTCGCAACCGTCTCCATGAAGCTGGGCTACGGTCCCGCACACCGTTAGGCCGTCTTCGGCTCACGCCCCAACATCGTGCAGCCCGCCTCCAGTGGTGTCGCGACAGGCGTGAATGGAGGGACGAATGGAGACGTGTCGTCTTCAGCGATGAGAGTCGCTTCTGCCTTGGTGCCAATGATGGTCGTATGCGTGTTTGGCGCCGTGCAGGTGAGCGCCACAATCAGGACTGCATACGACCGAGGCACACAGGGCCAACACCCGGCATCATGGTGTGGGGAGCGATCTCCTACACTGGTGATCGTCGAGGGGACACTGAATAGTGCACGGTACATCCAAACCGTCATCGAACCCATCGTTCTACCATTCCTAGACCGGCAAGGGAACTTGCTGTTCCAACAGGACAATGCACGTCCGCATGTATCCCGTGCCACCCAACGTGCTCTAGAAGGTGTAAGTCAACTACCCTGGCCAGCAAGATCTCCGGATCTGTCCCCCATTGAGCATGTTTGGGACTGGATGAAGCGTCGTCTCACGCGGTCTGCACGTCCAGCACGAACGCTGGTCCAACTGAGGCGCCAGGTGGAAATGGCATGGCAAGCCGTTCCACAGGACTGCATCCAGCATCTCTACGATCGTCTCCATGGGAGAATAGCAGCCTGCATTGCTGCGAAAGGTGGATATACACTGTACTAGTGCCGACATTGTGCATTCTCTGTTGCCTGTGTCTATGTGCCTGTGGTTCTGTCAGTGTGATCATGTGATGTATCTGACCCCAGGAATGTGTCAATAAAGTTTCCCCTTCCTGGGACAATGAATTCACGGTGTTCGTATTTCAATTTCCAGGAGTGTAGATGTACAACATGGAAATTTGAGAAAATGAATGTGTATGATAGACGTGATTGCAACGAACCAGAAATGAACATAATGAGAGGACATGATGGAGACTGCTTTATTAACAGTAAGCGAGGTACTTTCCATGATAACAGAATTCACAATAATGAGGGAAACTAGTTCCACACAGGTCTAAAGCCTAGCGGGCACGGATGAAGGTAGTTGGCCAAAAGAAGACAAGAGACATAGGAGTATGTATTTTCGAGACGAGGTTATGGGCAGAAGGTCAAAACATTATCAGAACGGAAAGTCTCTGAATCGCATCGACATCTTCTTGCAATGCGACCTGGTGTAGATTCCAAACACTCGAGCAGTACTCTATAGTCGGAATAAATTATGAGTTCAAACTTCAGACGTAAACACAGAACAAGTCGCAAAGTGACCAGTTCAAAGAATGAACAACAAATCGTAGTTTGAAGTTTGACCTCAACATTGGTGGAAATACAGGAGATAGCACAAAGGTGGAGATTATATACAGAGACTCATGACAGTTAAATCGATAACTTTCGAAGGAGACGAAAATAATCCAATCATGAGGTTAGTGGAAAACCACGATGATTTCGGTGTTTATAAAGTACAAGTAGAAAATTTCGTAAATGGCTGCGAAACAATTAGTAGTAGCGATGACGAGTTTGTATTCCCTGAACAAGATGGCACTAAACAAGCCGAAAACAGAGAAAGTGATTTAGGAGATAGTGAAAGCAAAGGAAATGAGGTATTTGATGATGCAGAAACATCTCTACGCCAAACTGCATACGTAGGTGTTGAGGTGATATAAGTAAGTAAACACGTGGGTGCAAGATACTAATGAAAGTACGATTCAGATGGTTTTGTGGGCCGGCCGCGGTGGTCTCGCGGTTAAGGCGCTCAGTCCGGAACCGTGCGACTGCTGCGGTCGCAGGTTCGAATCCTGCCTCGGGCATGGATGTGTGTGATGTCCTTAGGTTAGTTAGGTTTAAGTAGTTCTAAGTTCCAGGGGACTGATGACCACAGATGTTAAGTCCCATAGTGCTCAGAGCCATTTGGTTTTGTGGTAGAACAGAGTAAACTTGAGAAAGAGGCGTATATATTCACAGAAGATCTAATGCTTTCTTACCTGAATACAAATAAGGAAGCCAACTATAATGAGAGCAAAACAGAGGCTAGTGAAAATCAGGGGAAAAATACTTATTACGAGATGCGTTTCCATAGATTAGCAAATCTCACGAGGACCCAGTAGCAATACAAGTTAAAGTTGATAAAAACAGAAATCGAGACGATCTTAGTGTTCGTCAAAGAGAAAAAACTGTGAAAGATCTAGAGAATAGGAGGTGGAACAGACCTCCGTTCAGAGAACAGGCAATAAAAATTGGACGGAATTCATGGAAGGACCTTGCAGTAGAAAATGATTTGTTGTAGGAAGATAATGAGAGCAGACAGTCGGATACCTGGACTCAGAGCACAAGGAGCGATAAAAAAGTTACCATTGTTCACGTTGCTGCAGCGTGTACACAACAATGCTCGACCCCAATATTGGTGGGTATGCACCCACGGGTAGATAAGGAATTAGTGTGGCATTCGTGACTTTCCGACGTGCGTGATGTAAACACGACGTAATTACCAAATGTGTCCAAGCAAGACAACGTGCTGTTATTGTCTCCTTGGCTACCGACGGACAAACACTGGCAGACATCCATCGAAGAATGAAGAAATGTTTGGGGCAGCATGTCTGTTGAAAACCAACGATGCGGTAAGGGGTGGTGCTGCTGCTTCATAATAACGCAGGTTCCCGTATCGCAAATGTCGTAAGCAGGAGTTACGCCAGCTCAAGTGGGAAACACTCGTCCTCCAGCTCTATAGTCCTGGTCCCCCCCCCCCTCCTCCCCCGAACCTAATACAACTACCATGTCTCCGGTCACTCAAAGACCTTGTAGGGTCGACGATCCCTGTGGGACGAGGACGTGCAGAAGGCTGTTACGGACTTCACGCAGTAGCACACTGTTTCTTACTAAACGGATATCTCCAACCTTCTGTGTCACTTGGATGATTGCCTCAGTGATCGCGCCGATTCTGCGTGATTGCCATACCGATTGTTGACTGTCGGCCTTCGAACGGAAACTTTTTGATCTCTTCTTGATTAGTTCTAACAGAGACACAGTGTGTGATCAAAACTATCTGGATGCCCTACAAAACATACGTCTTTCATATGAGTTGCATTGTGCTGCCACCTACTACCAGGAATTCCCGATACGGTCGCAGGTTCGAATCCTGTCTCGGGCATGGATGTGTGTGATGTCGTTAGGTTAGTTAGGTTTAAGTACTAAGTTCTAGGGGTCTGATGACCTCAGATGTTAAGTCCCATGGTGCTCAGAGCCATTTGAACCATTTTTGAACCAGGAATTCCGTATCAGCGACCTCAGTAGTCACTAGACATCGTGCGATATCTGAATGGGGCAATCCGCGGAACTCACGGACTTCGAACGTGGTCAGGTGATTGGGTGTCTCTTGTGCCATACGTCTATACGCGAGATTTCCACACTACTAAGCATTCGGCGTTCAATTCGGAGTAGGTATTAAAATCCATGGAGAACAAATAAAAACTTTGAGGTTAGCCGATGACATTGAAATTCTGTCAGAGGCAGTAAAGGACTCGGAAGAGCAGTTGAACGGAATCGTCTGTGACTTGAAAGGAGGATATAATATGAACATCAACAAAAGCAAAACTAGGATAATGGAATGTAGTCGAATTAAGTCGGGTGATGCTGAGGGAATTAGATTAGCAAATGAGACACTTAAAGTAGTAAAGGAGTTTTGCTATTTGGAGCGCAAAATAACTGACGTTGGTCGAAGTAGAGAGGATATAAAATGTAGACTGGCAATGGCAAGGAAAGCGTTTCTGACGAAGAGAAATTTGTTAACATCGAGTATAGATTTAAGTGTCAGGAAGTCGTTTCCGAATGTATTTGTATGGAGTGTAGCCGTGTATGGAAGTGAAACATGGACAATAAATAGTTTTGACAAGAAGAGAATAGAACCTTTAGAAATGTGGTGCTACAGAAGAATGCTGAAGATAAGATGGGTAGATCACATTACTAATGAGGAGGTACTGAAAAGAGTTGGGGAGAAGATGAGTTTATGGCACAACTTGACTAGAAGAAGGGATCGGTTCGTAGGACATGCTCTGAGGCATCAAGGGATCACCAATTTAGTATTGAAGGGCAGCGTGCAGGGTAAAAATCGTAGAGGGAGGCCAAGAGATGAATAAACTAAGCAGATTCAGAAGGATGTAGGTTGCAGCAGGTACTGGGAGATGAAGAAGCTTGCACAGGATAGAGTTGCATGGTGAGTTGCATCAAACCAGTCTCAGGACTGAAGACCACAACAACAACAACAACAAGCATCCCTAGGTCCACTTTTTCCAATGTGATAGTGGAGTGTAAGCGTGAAGGGACATGTACAGCACAAAAGCATCAAGCCGTCTTCGTCTGTTGACCTGACTTCGTCTGTTGACTGACAGGGACCGCCGACAGTTGAAGAGGGTCGTAATGTGTAATAGGCATACATTTATACAGACCATCACACAGGAATTCCCAAATCCATCAGTATCCACTGCAAGTACTACGACAATTAGGCGGGAGGTGAGAAAACTTGGATACCACTGTGGAGTGGCTGCTCATAAGCCACTCATCACGCTAATAAATGCCAAACGACGCCTGGCTTGGTATAAGAAGCGTAAACATTGGACGATTGAACAGTGGAAAAACGTTGTGCGGAGTGACAAATCACAGTACACAATGTGCGAACCGATGCCAGGGTGTGGGTATGCGGATTGCCTGGTGGTCGTCATCTGCCAGCCTGTGTAGTAAAACTTTAAACTCCTCCCGAACAGGACATGAAGGCCCAACAACGGTACCGACCAGCTGCCGTATCATCCACAGCCCATAGGCATCACTAGATGCGGATATGGAGGGGCATGTGGTCAGCACACCCCTCTCCCAGCCGTATGTCAGTTTCCAAGACCGGAGCCGCTACTTCTCAATCAAGTAGCTCCTCAGTTTGCCTCACAACGGCTGAGTGCACCCCGCTTGCCAACAGCACTCGGCAGACCGGATGGTCACCCAACCAAGTGCTTCGGTGATCTGACGGGAACCGGTATTACCACTACGGGAAGGCCGGTTGCAGCGTGTTTAGTATCAATAGTAAAATTCGGAGGCGGTGGTGTTATGGTGTAGCCGTCTTTTTCATGGAGGGGGCTTCTGTCCCTTGTTGTTTTGCGTGGCTGTGTCACAGCACAGACCTACATTGATATTTTAAGCACCTTGCTTCCCACTGTTGAAGAGCAATTCGGGGATGGTGACTGAGTCTCCCAGCATGATCGAGCACCTCTTCATAATGCACGGGCTGTAGCGGAGTGGTTACAAGACAATAAGATCCCTGAAATGGACTGGCCTGCACAGAGTCCTGACCTGAATCCTATAGGACACCTTTGGGATGTTTCGGAACGCCGACTTCGTGCCAGGCCTGACCGACCGAACAATACCTATCCTCAGTGCAGCACTCCGTGAAGAATGGGCTGTCATTCCCCAAGAAACCTTCAGCACCTGGTTGAACGTATGCCTGCAAGAGTGGAAGCTGTCATCAAGGCTAAGGGTGGGCCAACACCATATCGAATTCCAGCATTGCCGATGGAGAGCGCTACGAACTTGTAAGTCATTTTCAACCAGGTGTCCGGAAACTTTTGATCACATAGTGTATATGGGAATTATTTATTATTAGATACGTTACGCATCAAATGCATTATTTTTAAATAATTTAAAAGAATTCTAGTGTAGAAATTATTCCAGTAAACGGTATAATCGTAGTAGGGTCGTCCGGTAAGGTGAGAAAGGCCACCGAGTATGAAATTATATTGGTCAGTTACTTACACCTGAGTTTTTTCCTGCACTAGTGGTGAGCACAGATGTTCTATTGCCACTGACTGGCTAGTAAAACAACTAGTCATTATTGAATGTACCACAAAAATAATAGTATGTCTAGTACAAATTAGAGACTACAATTGCAGTTTTAGCCGATGAATGAATTTGAGGATGGTAGAATGGAATCTTCAGAGTTTGTCAGGACAGATGAAAAAGAGGGTTTTGGAAATATTTTAGAGCATTACCTTATTCGGACTATTACGGAACTGTAGGAAGAAGAACACAGCTTTATACGAAGTATTGATCAAATTGACGATTTGTCAGTAGAACAAAAGGACGCGTTGTATCAAGTACTGAAAGAAAACGGATAGGTATTCTCAGATAGGGGGACGTGGGATAATCGGGTATGTAGGGTGAAACTGGGAATGCTCATATTGTTTATTGGCCGTTAGACCATGATAGGCGGAAAATTCAGTACCGCCATGAGGCTTGGTAGTGTCAGATTCGTTGTTGTTGAGCAAAATAATTTGATACGTATTTGTCGTTGTTTATCTAACTTTGTGTTATTTTGTGTTCAATAATACCGTCGTATTATTATATGAAACTAATAATACGATGAATAACACTTTTAATAGGCCTTACGAACGTAAGCCGTGTTAAGCGATTCTTCACTTCCTTATTATGCAGAAGAAATTTTACAGATAAAGTAAAGTCTGGGTAAATCTGGGTAGAATCAGTGTGATCAGACCGGAACAACATGGTATTACCCCATGACTTCGTTACACATAACTTGTATAAGTGACTTAACATGGGTATACTTCTTACTTCTTACTTGCATGTACATGTTTTAATAGCTACTGTTTAATAATTACACGCAGAGTATACCATTATTTTTGCCGTATTTACATTATTTGTGTCACTAATAATATTATTAATAATTTCTATGAAGATACCCTCTTCATATAGATAAGGCTTACCGGCCAATGATCTTCTTCAGTGCGGATGCACTCACATTGCCCGAACTCTTACGGGAAACAGTAGATTGACTGCCGCTAGTATAATTCACAGGGCACTACAAATGTAGTGTGTGGACAGTAAGTTGGATGTGTGGGTCTCACGGTGAGCATGCCAGAGATAAGTCTCTGCAGTCGCACTATCCTTTTAGTAACGTTCAGGTGATACAACAGATGATTGTATTGCTGATGACCTTTGTGGAGGCCCTGAGAGTAGAAGTGAGGGATATTTCCGGTGGACACCAGCAGCTGCACACTGTAGAGAACATGGATACCAACGGATTGAAACTCCGACTAACGGTTCAATCGCAGCAGACACCGGACCCCATACAAGAGATGCAGCTGAAGATCGTTCCAGGCTCAACCGCGGTGCCTGCCAGTGCTTCCACCGAGAGCGTGATAAACCAGGCCCAAGACGGAGGATGCGTATCCAAACAGCCCACGCGGAAGCAAGACAACGGAAACAGTGTTCACTGCAGCGACGACTGACTTCTGCTGGCGATAGCCATAGTCCCGAGGGGACAGCGCACGACAACGACAGTATCGACCTGCGACCAGTCGATTCAACAGATACCGAGATGACGGCGCAGGAGTTGCACAGCGACGATATCTTCACTTCTGATGACCGGAAGGCAGCAGTGGCGATGACGATTGTCCAACATCAGAGCGGTGACACCGCTGTCAGCCATCCTCCGGCCGGCTCTGGATATATGCTTGGAGACTGGGAGCAGGAAATGACCAACAGGAACAGAATGAAGACACGGACGTGGCGATCGAGGATAGTCCTGATCATGCGCCAGGAGGGGACGGGGAATGTTTGACAACTTAGTGTGATCAGGAGCGAGGGGGCGCCGATGCCCGACAGCAGTTTGGTTTTCAACACCATCGCTTGGTGAGCCCCGCCTCCAACTGATGAACACACGCCAGGTGTGCCGCGTTGCGGCGATCAGCATTAATGGCATCCGGACACCACTTAAACTTCAAATGGATATTGTGCTCCTACAGGAAGTGCGTTTCACATCGCCGCCGGAGTTCTACGGCTACGACTCAAATTATTCCGTGCACGATGAGGGTAGATGCAGTGTGGCGTTCCTGACCAGGGAAGACATAGGAGTGGAGGAAGTCTTGTCTCTACCTTCGGCACGTCGACGGCTTTCGTTTCTTCAATGCATTGTTGATATACTGATGACATACCACCATGGAAAGAAATGTATGTAGTAGAGTGTGGTTCATATGACAGATTTTGCCAGTGAATTATTTTCAGACCTTAAATTCCTAACAATATCTGTTATAGCTTGTCCTTGGTTGACACAGAAATCCCGCTATCGTTGGTCAGCTGAGTCAGTCGTTTACAGCTATCACAGATCGCTCCGTTCAAACTTTGAAGCAGCGGTGTCCCAGACCAGCGCCATGATATTTTATGGCTAGAAGTTACGCCTCAAAGATGTTCTTCTGGTGAGTGTTGTTCCGAATTATTTGAAGAAGTAATTGGGCTTTCCTTTTTTACAAGATAGATGAAAATGTATATCTGGTTAAATCCTCCATTATGTACCACCTCGGCGAGTATTTGTTGCCCTTTTCGATATTTACAAGTAAATTTCTTCGTCTTTCCATCTTTTCTTGGTTTCCAGAGCTATTCACAGTTTAAAAGGTTCCAAAGCAAAATCTCTGGAAATACTTTACTTTGCTTATCAGCATATTACATTCATTTTTATAGTTAGGCTTCACAATTGGAATTCTTGTTTTATCTCAGTTCCAACTCTCTTACTGTTGGTTACTCTCCCACCCAAATAACTTAATTCACTTACTTGACTCACGAGAGTGTTGTTTCCTATTTTGCTGTATGATCGGGCATCGTGTTCAATATATCAGTGACAACAAATTTAAGCATACAAGCAATGTACAATCAGTGTAATTGAGACACAAAACATATAATTGGTGAAGGTATGAGAGAAATTTTCCCACTGGAGGAGGTGATATTGTAGCATTGTCTACTATGCCTAACCGTGACTGTATTGAAATATTCCTATCACAGTAACCAGACATCCAGCTACTTTTATTGTTCTTTGCACTATACATCCCTCAGTGACTAGAATTATTTACACTGTTAATACGTGGACGATTCCTCGGTGAGATTTTATGGGAAACACTGCCTCAGTCTTTAATAGAAAGACTGCCTTTTGGAATCGTATTTACACTACAAATATGGAGTAGTGCAACTACAATTTCGAAAAAGCGTCAGTGACCACTAAAAGACAGCGAAGAGTTTCACAGAAAGCAATATTTACAAAAAATAGCCATTTTACCTCAGTTTAAATTATTCCACCTGATGACTGAAGTATAATCCTTTGAAATAGTAATAATTATAATAATGGAACAGTATCTGAAGAAGAATACACAAATATTCAGTCAGATCGAGATAAAATTTCAAAGTAGTATACGAACTGCACCTAGTTGTAAACCATCAGAATAAAATTGTGCACTTCATAAAACTTAAAATGTTAGTGCGCCATGACTAAAATATCTTCGAGTCATAAATGAAATTAATCCAACTAACAAACAGCCATGTGTAACAATTTACGTATATAGGGAGAGCTGAAACTGGTTGACGACATTCCTACTCTGGAAGATTTATCCAAGATTCGGAGAGTAAAGTCAGAACACACTTGTGGCCGGGAGGTCAAGGAGTATACTGAGGATGTGCCTAAGAGAGAACACTTGGTTCTGGTTGTTGCAGACAACTGCAGAGATGTATTTCTCCATGTTAGAGTACAGATGTCGAGCGTGTCTCAGAATTTCAGCCATTACAACCCCAATATTCCACACTCATTTAGTTTGGGTGGTACGAGCTGGTGATGTAATCACTGATCTAATGGGTACACGATTACAGGTAATTTATTTCATGGTTAACTCTCATTTTTAACTTTCGCAACCACCTACTTGCTACCACCACGTGTTTTGGCGATTCTATTCATGTTTGTACTTATTTTTCCAGGATTCTTTCTTCAAATCAGTAACCACTTCCACCACCTTTGGCTTTATATGCAGTATAGTTTCACTTCGTAGCTTTCTGTTTCTATCCACCTGCCCCAAAACTATTTTTCATTATTACAACCTGTTTCCCCACTTATTAAATGTTTACATGTCCAAATCAGTTGGACAAAATTTTTGTTTGCTTATGGTAATTGAGCCATGCGAGCATGTCACCACGTGTAGATACGCGAGAGCCTTGCCGTGAATGGACTCAGCAGCCGCATTGGCTGGTGCTGGCTGTTAGTCTGGAGTTGGCCTATGAAGAAGGGAAGGAACACATGGTCTGCTCGAGTGCGTTGGGTAGCAGCAAACTCGTATGTTGAAGCTGCAGCTGTGCCAGTGAGGGCAAAGGGTAGCCCTGAGTCGTGCCCGTCGAGTATATGTTGTTTGTTTGTCGGACATTTCTTGGTGTCGCGTACGCGGTATGGTGCCTGTATGAATGTTGTATCGTAAGCATCATTGAATACATTATGAAGATGTCATCCGTTCTTTAGGACATGTCCGAAAGAACAGATGCCATCGTCATATCGTTTATGGCTAACCGGCTGATGACCTTCTTCAGTGCGGATGCACACAATTTGCCTGAACTCTTACGGGATTCGGTGGATTGTCTGCCGCGTGCAATGGGTATAATGTCAGGGGCACTACGAACGCAGTGTGTGGACTATAGGTTGAGAACGTGGGTCTCACGGGGAGCGTGCCGGCGATAAACCCCTGCAGTCGCACTATGCTCTGTGTCCTCGGTGGCTCAGCCGGCACGGTAGCTCAGCGTGTTCGGTCAGAGGGTTAGCAGCCCTCTGTAATAAAAAAAACTGAGCTAATCGATCAACAACGAACTTCAACGGATGTCTTACGACGTCCGCCCCGAGCAAATGCAACGAACAAAAGCGAACAAAATGAGATTAAAAAAAAAAAAAAAAAAAAAAAAAAAAAGATGGATAGAGCGTCTGCCGCGTAAACAGAAGATCCCGGGTTCGAGTCCCAGTCGGAGCACACATTTTCAACTGTCCCCGTTTATGTATATCAACTCCCGTCAGCAGCTAATGGTATTGATTTAATTGTAATTTCACTGAATACAGGCTGTCTACCTGCCTTGTACCAAGTACGACACCTGAATGCACACTGTGAACTCACGATTACGGTTGTAAGCTGTCGGCTTACCATTTCCTCGCTGTTATGCATGGGGAACAGCACCCAAGAACATTTTATGTCTGTCACTTCCGTGTTTGTGTGGATGCTAATGTGACGGCATCAGAATAACAAGGTTCTCAGCTGCGGGTACAAGATGTCGATCACGTATTCGCCCATTGTGGTCCTTACGTCTCTTTTATTTTTCCTGTGGTGTCTTTGATGGTACATTTGTCTAAATTCATTGACTTGTGGTAGTACTGCCTGCCACTCCCGAGCTAGTGCTCTCGATAAATAGTGTATGACAGTGCGTGGGGCTTTTGTGGGAGTCGGTGGCCTGTTTTCGTGTGTGAAACTCCCTTCTCGTTTGCTCATGTTGGCTGAATTCAGTGTTCAGTTAAAAAAGGCCCACGTCCCGACGCAATCCCTGCTATGTTCTACACGCTATCTAATTTAGCCCATATGTTAATCTGTCGTACATAACTCGAACAAAATATCTTGCCCAGCACCTGGAAGAAACCACAGGTCACCCGTGTCTACAAGACGGGTAGCAGAAATTATCCAAAAAACTACCCTCCAATATGTTTACACCCATTTCTTGTACAATCTTAGACCATATTCTGTACTCAAGAATAACTAGGTGCTTTTAACGGAACGACCCACTCAATGCCAATCAGCATGGCTTCAGAACATCATGTGATACCAGATCCGCACTTTTCCCACACGACATCCTCAAAGGCATGAATGAAGCAGTTAAGCAGATGCAGTATTTCTAGATTTCCTAAGACATCATTACCACGCTTACGTTTATTATTAAATGTACGATCGTATAGGGTTTCAGACGAAGTTTGTGACTGGACTACATTGGTAGAGATGAAGCAGCATGTTATCCTGGATGGATTGTCATTGACTGACACAGAAGTAACTTCAGAGGCATCCCACCGCAGGGTGTCCTTTGTTGTTCATTTTGTATATTAATGATCCTCCAGACAATATTAATATTAACCACAGACTTTTTGCAGACGATAAAGTTATCTACATTGAAGCACAGTCTACATGAAACTTTATGAATATTCAATCTGTCCTTGATAAGGTTTCAAAGAGGTGCCAGGATTGTCAACTTGCTTTAACCCATTCAATACGAGGAACAAGCCGGCACGCTCCTCCAGTCCCTAGCCCACGACGAAGGGCGTACCGGCACACCTTTCCCTACTCCTTCTCAATCACTGAGACCGTGCCCGCGCACCGGTCGTTCCTGAGGAGGACTTTCACCTGCGTTATGGAATTTCATAGTAAGATTTTATGTTTGACTCTTCATCGAAAATACGTAGTCCAGTTGATATGTAGAAATTACAAAGGACCGTTGAGATAATTTTTATGTATATGTTTCTTAGAAATTGATGTTAGGATTGAGTAAAAAAAAAGGCAGTTCGTATTTCAGAATTTATAATTTAATTGAATCATATTCAAACTTAAATAAATATACATCCCACGTTTTGAAAAACTGAAACATTAATTGTTAAAGGGTCGTATATGTCGTGTCGTGTCGTGTCGTAGTGTTGAAACCAGGGTGTTATGTATAACACTAGCATATCTGTATAGGTAGGGCAGTAACAGGAGGTTTCCTGCTTTTTCCACCTACTGAAGTAAGTTTAGTTAATTTTTGGTTCATGTCATGGTTATTTTGGTAAGTGCTATTGCAATCTAGATATTTAAAAAGTTTAAATGGCGACAAGATTTTATTATTCAAGACGATTTTACATCCTACTAGTTGTATGCCGTGAAATGCCATCACTTTATACTACAGGAGATGTTAGGTTGTACCCGAGGCTACCTGCCACGATTTACTGACCCCTATCTGTCAGTCATCATTCTCTGCAATCAGAGTTAGGTCATCCGCATAGAAAATTACTAAAGGGATGATGACGCGAATAAACAGTTTCTTTCAGCAAGCTGTCAACCTCACCTGCCATTTGTATAACCTGTCTAGCAGCCGAGGATCTGACGAACAAACATCTTTGATATAACAATAACATCGAGCACCATACTCACGTGTTTGTTACCAGCTGTGGCTAGTAAGGCTCAGGCATGGCGGACCCATTATCAGTCCTACCTTCGATGGGCCAGTGTCCATAAAAGTTCTTAGCGAGTACATTCGACCCTAGGAAATCCGACTGACTTCCGGGACAGGATATGAGCAAGAAATAAGAACATGACATAGACGTTTAGTTAAGCTCGAGAAGTTCCCACCTGGAACGTTGGAGGAATTACTGTCAAGGAAGTCGAATTAGCTATACGTTTGTAAGAAAACGAAATACACTACTGGCCAATAAAAATTGCTACACCACGAAGATGAGTGCTACAGACGCGAAATTTAACCGACAGGAAGAAGATGATGAGATATGCAAAACATTACCTTTTCAGAGCATTCACACAAGGTTGGCGCCGATGGCGACACCTACAACGTGCTGACAAGCGGAAAGTTTCCAACGAAATGGTTCAAATGGCTCTGAGCACTATGGGACTCAACTGCTGAGGTCATTAGTCCCCTAGACCTTAGAACTAGTTAAACCTAACTAACCTAAGGACATCACAAACATCCATGCCCGAGGCAGGATTCGAACCTGCGACCGTAGTGGTCTTGCGATTGCAGACTGCAGCGCCTTTAACCGCACGGCCACTTCGGCCGGCTAGTTTCCAACCGATTTCTCATACACAAACAGCAGTTGACTGGCGTTGCCTGGTGAAACTTTGTTGTGATGCCTTGTGTAAGGAGGAGAAATGCGTACCATCACGTTTCCGACTTTGATAAAGGTCGGATTGTAGCCTATCGCGATTGCGGTTTATCGTATCGCGACATTGCTGCTCCCGTTGGTCGAGATCCAGTGACTGTTAGCAGAATATGGAATCGTTGGTTTCAGGAGAGTAATACGGAACGCCGTGCTGGATCCTAACGGCCTCGTATCACAAGCAGTCGAGATGGCAGGCATGTTATCCTCATGGTTGTAACGGTTCGTGCAGCCACGTCTCAATCCCTGAGTCAACAGATGGGGACGTTTGCAAGACAACAACCATCTGCACGAACAGTTCGACGACGTTTGCAGCAGCATGGACTATCAGCTCGGAGACCATGGCTGCGGTTACCCCTACCGCTGCATCACAGACAGGAGCGCCTGCGATGGCGTACTCAACGACGAACCTGGGTGCACGAATGGCAAAACGTCATTTTCTCGGATGAATCCAGGTTCTGTGTACAGCATCATGATGGTCGCATCCGTGTGTGGCGACATTGGTGAGCGTACATTGGAAGCGTGTATTCGTCATCGCCATACTGGCGTATCATCCGGCGTGATGGTATGGAGTGCCATTAGTTACACGTCTCGGTCGCCTCTTGTTCGCATCGACGGCACTTTGAACAGTGGACGTTACATTTCAGATGTGTTACGACCTGTGGCTCTACCCTTCATTCGATCCCTGCGAAACCCTACATTTCAGAAGGATAATCCACGACCACATGTTGCAGGTCCTGTACGGGCCTTTCTGGATACAGAAAATATTCGACTGCTGCCCTGTCCAGCACATCCTCCAGATCTCTCACCAACTGAAAACATCTGGTCAATGGTGGTCGAACAACTGGCTTGTCACAAACCGCCAATCACTACTCCTGATGAACTGTGGTATCGTGTTGAAGCTGCATGGGCATCTGTGCCTGTACACGGCATCCAAGCTCCGTTTGACTCAGTGCCCAGGCGTATAAAGGCCTTAATTACGACCAGAGGTGGTTGTTCTGGGTACTGATTTCTCAGGATCTATGCACCCAAATTGCGTGAAAATGTAATCACATGTCAGTCTAGTATAATATATTTGTTCAATGAATACCCGTTTATCATCTGCATTTCTTCTTGGTGTATCAATTGTAGTGGCCAGTAGTGTAGGTTTTGCAGCAATTACAGGAACGAAAACATAATGAAATGAGAAGAAGTATGCAGACGACCGTATTAAAATCCAGAGCACAGTGAAATATGAAAAAAGCGTGAGAAAAATCTGTCATGTTTCATAGAAGAAGGGAAGTTAAAATAACGGTCTTTGGATGTCTCTGCTTCGTACGAAAAGGGAACAAACTAACATCACGCTAAACTTTTGTTTGTTACTTGTTAATTTAAAACTAATGAGACTAAGGATCTGCAACATTGTGCAAAACACCAGCACCATGCAGGTGTGGCTTTCAGAAGTAGCTGATGGAGGCTCGCTCTTTGGGACAAAAAACAAATAAAAATAAGGAAAACGAAGAACAGGTAGACCTCATATGGACGTGATGTACTGAGCTTCCGAATCCTCAGGGCTGAGCAGCTTTGATGATATACATCTAGCCTTTAAACTTATGAAACGTCGCCGGCTATTTGACAATGCCGGGCCTGGCGCCACGCTCCAGCGACCGTACTGGAGCTGCCACGCCCGGAGGGAATCCCCCCCACCCGCTACTCCTGGGCACGGACGCTACGCCGCGCTACAGTATCTCTTAATGCTCTCAGCAGCCGAGCGTTTTAGCGCCGGACTCATCCAACTTTAACGAAGCTCTGCTGCGAGAACAGCAACTTGGTCTATTACGGCGGAAGGAACAATTACTTCCGAAGCAGAATGTTAATGGAAGGATATTAACTTTAACAGTCGCCCTTCCTCTCACTTTATTATGTGACAAACGCAGCGCGCTCTTCGGAGACGCGTATATAGCAAGTATAAATCGAGGCGAGGCGGGCTCTCGCCGGCTGCCTGGCGGTCTCGCAAATGAGCTCGCTCGGGTCTGGGGTGCGGGGCGGTGGGTGGAAGTGGAAGGGGAATCGCAGCAGACGGAGCCACGGCTGCGACACCCCCTCACCCTTCCTCCCTCCCCCTTCCCCCCCCCCCCCCCCCCACAACCACGCAGAGCAGTCGGCGAGCGAGATTCCTTGCAAGATTCCTCCGCTATTTGGTTTTCGCAGCCGGCGGAAGCTTCCGTCTAATTTTGGACTAGCGTCGGATTCTGCAGTGCCACGGCAAAGTTTAAAATCTTTTGAGGTTTGTTTTAACTATTAGTAAATGTTCCGTAATGGTCTGGCAGCTTTCCGGCAGAAGAACGTATTCTTTTGAGGGCGCAAGCGGGTAATCCACTTACGCTCGCCGGTCCTCTAACTTTTAACGGCGTATTACGTTTTTATCTGTTTAAAACGCGTCCACCGCCTTTGCTGCCCGCCGGTCCGTTATGGAGCTAATCTTTTTTGCGAGATATTTAGTGCCGCCGAAATACTTGGCCAACGCGTCCCATCGGCGTACATAATACGTACTTACAGAGCTTCGAGAAATGTGAAGTCATTCACATTTGCATTATTTATGTTAAGCCAAAGAAAGACAGTCTCATAGTTTAAATTAAAACATTCTCCTAAACGTTAATCGCTACTGATCACCTTAAGGGCTCTTTTGGTTAGCTATAGTTGGGAACTTCAGACAAAATACCATTACAGAACTTAAAAATTCTCTTGAAACAGTTGTTAGTCAGAAATTAAAGAAAATAATCTGCTTAATATGATGTTTCTGTACCCATCTGACGTTGTCAAAAGAGGAGGAAGCGGTCTTCGGAGTGGCCGTGCGGTTCTAGGCGCTACAGTCTGGAGCAGAGCGACCGCTCCGTTCGCAGGTTCGAATCCTGCCTCGGGCATAGATGTGTGTGACGTCCTTAGGTTAATTAGATTTAATTAGTTCTAAGTTCTAGGCGACTGATGACCTCAGAAGTTAAGTCGCATGGTGCTCAGAGCCATTTGAACCATTTCAAGCGGTCTTAAGCAGATAAACAAGTACACAGTAATAGATATATTAAAAACTTCCTATAAAACCTAAAATTTCCAAAACTCTTCTACATATGAAAAAAAGAATGTTATATGCGATTGAGGCAACATGTAGCCAATTTTTAAAGTATTAAAAATCGTTATAGAAACTTTCTAAAATTTTTATAATTTTGTATGTGATTACATAATTTACGCATTTTGTTGGCTGCAACTAACAATATTAGAAGTCCTGATCGCTTTATGTGAAATAGTATATTTCACGACCAGTCTCAAAAGTAATTAGCTGTCATGCTCAGAGTCTCAGAAGTCCCAGAATTATAATTACATACCAGTCTCGTCGACATATTGAGAATATGCTCCGATAATAACAACACAACTCCACTCCGGTTTATCAAATTCATGAAACATGCTAATAAAACATCCGTTGCACCAATAAGGTGTGCAGGAGAAAATATTGGTACATCAGTAAAGATGTAGCCCTTGAGGACCGAGCCGATGCGCTTTTGCGACTATGTTAAGTGGATTAGATCCGACAGTATGAAATGATAGCAAGTTACTATCGAAAACTGTTCCTGAAATGAACTATTAACATCAAGCCTTCTTAGTTTTTAAAATTATAATTTATACAAAGGCTATTCGGAAAGTAAGGTCCGATCGGTCGCGAAATGTAAACCACAGTGGAAATCAAAAATGTTTCATTTGCACCAGTTGACTAGACTTTCCAGCTACTCCACTACACAGTCGCCCTCCGACATAAAAGATTCGTCGTAGCGTTGTGCAAGCTTCCCAGTACACTCGTCATAGATGGTAGCCACCTGTTCTTTCCGTCACTTTTCTACGCAGGTCTGCAATTTTTTTGTCTGTACCAAAATGTTGTCTTCATAGCCAGCGGTTCATGTGAGCAGAGACGAACATCAGAGGGAGCCAAATCCAGGCTGTATGGTGGATGATGAGACAATACCCATCTAAAATGCTGCAGGGTGTTCTGATAGCCCATGCTGTGTGCTGCCCTGAAGTGTCATGAAGAGGGAAATGCAAGACAAGTATTTTATGCGGGGTTGCATGAAATCAGGCTGAACTTCGCAGCTACCAGCTATACATAGACAGGAGACACAGCATTTCTACATACTCACTGTGTGCTCGTAACTGGAAAGACCGACGTGGCACGATCGACAGGCACACTAGAGACACTGCCCGACACATTTGTACAAAACTCCATCGGATTTTCACTGTCGCTTCCATTCCGTATCCCATCGGACCTTACTTTCTGTGCAGCCCTCGTATTTGATTACGATGTTGTTTCATCAAAATGGGGACATATTCTGATCTCAGTTTACAATCCATATGTTTCACCTAATAACGAAGCATTTAAGTTTTCTTCAACTAATATTTCTTTGTTCGGTTGTTCCATAATATGTGGCACTAAGCTACTAACATCTGACATGCATAATGACATCCTAATGAATGCTCCGCTGAAATGAGAAAATTTTATTCATGGGCAACAAAGGATAGACTGTGATGTTCAGAATACGAGGTGCGACAATAAAGTAATGAGACTGATCTTCTTTGCAAGATGTAGCAACCATGCAGGCTTGTGTAGGCACAATATCTTTGACCTTGGTCTGTAAGCTGCTTCTAGTCCAAGTGGCACATCGGTGCAACTGCTCAGTCATGAGTTGTACTGTGATAAGTTAACACATGTTCGTATCTCTCGTCACAGAAATGGAACTGCATAATATTGGACAATGGTATGCCACTTCTTTTTGTGTCAAATTAGGTGGAAACGCGACCACTTACGGTAAGCTTCAGAAGGCTTTTGGAGAGGAGGTTATGTCAAGAGGTCAAGTTTTTCGTTGGCATAAGAAGTTTAGTGAAGGCAGAACGAATATTGAAGATGAAGACCACAGTGAACGACCATCAACCTCACGGACGGATGTCAACTTGGCCAGGCTGCGTGAACTCAAACGATCTGATCGAAGATTATCCGTGAAAATAGTTGCTGAAGAACTGAACATCAATCGAGAAACGGTTCGTCTAATAATAACTGAAGATCTTGGTATGAGAAAGATTTGTGCAAAAATGGCCCCAAAAGTCTCACACGACAACAGAGAGAAACAAGGAAAAAGGTGGCAGTCGATCTGTTAGAGCAAACGGAATTCAGTCCAGAATTGCTAGCCGTGTTATAACTGGTGATGAAAGTTTTTTTTTTTTCAGTATGATCCAGAGACCAGACGCCGCAGTTCGCAATGGTACTCAAAGGGATCACCCAGACCAAAAAAAGCTCGCATGACAAAGTCAAAAGTGAAATGCATGCTTGTGTCCTTCTTTGATTCCAAGGAAATTGTTCATAAAGAGTGGATGCCTCCTGGACAAACAGTTAACCAATATTACTACAAAGAAATTTTAGAAAGACTTCGTAAAAGAGTTCATGTACGTGCCAACAATGCTGATAATTGGATTCTGCATCACAATAATGCTCCATCCCATACTGCTCTGTCAGTACAGCAGTTTTTAGCCTCAAAACAAATTTCAGCCACATTATTCACCAGATATCGCTCCATGCGACAATTCTTTATTTCCAAGAGTCAAAACGGCGGTCAAAGGACACCATTTTCAAACAAAACAAGAGATCCAAAAAGCTGTGACCAGGGTCTTGGAGGATATTACAGAAGATGAGTTCCAGAAATGTTGTCATCAATGGCAGAAGCGCTGGAAAAAGGATGTGCAAGCAGAAGGGAAATACTTTGAAGGAAACAATACCAGACTTGACTAAAATGGCAAGCAATATTTTTTTTACATCAGTCTCATTACTGTATTGTCGTACCTCGTATTTCATTTATTTATAACACTTACTAAATCAAAAGCTGGTTCCAAATTTGGTAATGGGAATCAAGAAGTTCTGATATCCGTTACAAGGGAGCTTCAGAATACAGAAAAGACATTAATCCGAATACGACCAATTTCTATAGTTACTCCTTCTCCGTCACAGATCTTAGCTCTCAATTGCACTGCTAGTTGGTACTTTAAGCAACTCGTCTTATTATCGTACAGAGACTGTTTTGAAATTGCAGCCTACACCCACTGGCTCACAGCTCGCTTGCCTTGATTGTAACGGTTTTCCAACGTACCAGCCAACTCTGTCATACATCCGCCATTGCAAACGTACTCCGACAAGCTACTTAAATGTTCTAGCACAGGATACGTTTTTATCATTATTATTTTCTTGCTGTTCGATTCGCGGGAGGTACGGGACTTTAAAAAACTCTCGAAGTGCTTCTACACACATCCAAATTTTTCTATATATTGAAAACGTTGGCCACCAACAAACACGACTTATTTTCTTAGTTTAACTTTGAAAGCAACAGTTTAAATGGAGACTTATTTGTGAATCCAAGACATTCCTTTGATGTACAAATGGCTTATCCTGCTCAGCATACTGCATTTAGTCTATAGTCTAATGTTGGCTTTGCATATGTATCAACACTGAAATGTGCTGAGCATCAACTATGCTGGAATAAGCAAGCTTTCCTCTCCTTGAGTACGTGAGTGTAGCAACCAAAGCGGATGACAAACTGTTACAGTTACGTGTTCTGACACAACTCCTTCGAAAAATAAATGTGTAGAGCAAAGGGAAGGAAAAGCTACTCAATTTCTTGGTGTTTCTTAAGAGAAGATGGGGCTATAATGTCATCCCGAAGTTTCCCTTGATTATGTACTAGCTGTATACCAGGAAAGCGAGAGACATCAGATAGTCAGCGAGTCAGCTACGACAGCTCTGTCGAAGTTGAAGGAGGGAAGGAGAATTGTGTGTTAACAGCTCAGTGATATCAAGGGCATTAGAAGTTGAGAACAAGATCGGATTTATTCAAGTTGGTGAAGAAAATCGGCCGTGCCTTTTCAAAGGAACCGTCCCAGCATTTGCTTGGAACTGTTTAGGGAAATCACAGGAAATCGCTCTCCAACCACTGCGCCACCTCACCGGTCGAAGGAGCTGAAGATTTGAATGACGCCTACATGGACTGCTATAGAAGAAATTAATCATTCTCTTGAATCTGTCCTCTGACGGATCTCAAACGTTGACGCCGAGAAAGGTGCAACAGGAAACAGTCAGAACCCTACAAGTATCGAAATCAGCCAAACATACTATCACATAGACGAATTCTGGAGCAGTGGGGACATTGTGATTCTCTCGGTAAATAAACGTCACACAATATGAAACGAAGAAGTTTGATTTGTTGAGTGATGGCTACTACAAAGAACTTAGAACTTCGCTCCCAGCTTCAGGCAGTGTTGGCTTCGGTCACACAGCTTGAGGCTGTTGCCAATGGGCATCACTGTGGGGGTCCGGATGGGGGTTTGTCGGGGACGGCCAGCTCGTCCCACGCATCCCCCGATCGGACTACGACTGTGGCTGCCCGGGATACCGCCCACATTGAGGCTGATCCCTCACCTGTGGTAGAGTGGGAGGTCGTCTCGAGGTGTGGCAGGGGGCGAAAGACATTCCGGAGGGCTGAACGGAAGGCCTCTCCAGTTTGTCTGACGAACCGGTTTCAGGCTCTGTCTCAGGCTGACGCTGATCTTCGGCCGGACATGGCTGCTTGTCCTGTTCCAGAGGTTGCCCCTCAGTCTGCAAGATCTTGGTGGTCGCAGAGGGTGGGCTTACTGGTAGTTGGGAGCTCCAACGTCAGGCGCATAATGGGGCCCCTTAGGGATATGGCAGCAAGAGAGGGGAAGAAAACCAATGTGCACTCCGTGTGCATACCGGGGCGAGTCATTCCAGATGTGGAAAGGGTCCTTCCGGATGCCATGAAGTGTACAGGGTGCGCCCATCTGCAGGTGGTCGCTCATGTCGGCACCAATGATGGATCGGAGGAAATCCTCTCTGGCCTCCAGCGGCTATCTGATTAGGTGAAGACTGCCAGTCTCGCTAGTGGGATGAAAGCAGAGCTCACCATCTGCAGCATCGTCGACAGGGCTGACTGCGGACCTTCGGTACAGAGCCGAGTGGAGGGTCTGAATCACAGGCTAAGACGGTTCTGCGACCGTGTGGGCTGCAGATTCCTCGACTTGCGCCATAGGGTGGTGGGGTTTCGGGTTCCGCTTGATGGGTCAGGAGCCCACTACGCGCAGCAAGTGGCTACACCGGTAGCAGGGGTTGTGTGCCGTGGACTGGACGATTTTTTAGGTTAGATGGCCTCGGGCAAGTACAGAAAGGGCAACAGCCTCAAAGGGTGTGGGGCAAAGTCAGGAAATGTGGGGACCAAGCAACAATCGGTATTGTATTTGGAAACTGTCGAAGCTGCGTTGGTAAAGTACCGGAACTTCAAGTGCTGATAGAAAGCACCGTAGCTGAAATCGTTATAGGTACAGAAAGCTGGCTGAAGCCAGAGATAAATTCTGCCGAAATTTTTACAAAGGCACAGACGGTGTTTAGAAAGGATAGATTGCATGGAACCGGTGGTGGCGTGTTTGTCGCTGTTAGTAGTACTTTATCCTGTAGTGAAGTAGAAGTGGATAGTTCCTGTGAATTATTATGGGTGGAGGTTACACTCAACAACCGAGCTAGGTTAATAATTGGCTCCTTTTACCGACCTCACGGCTTAGCAGCATTAGTGGCAGAACAACTGAGAGAAAATTTGGAATACACTTCACACAAATTTTCTCAGCATGGAAATTTCAATTTACCAGATATAGACCGGGACACTCAGATGTTTAGGACGGGTGGTAGGGACAGAGCATCGAGTGACATTATACTGAGTGCACTATCCGAAAATTACCACGAGCAATTAAACAGACAAGCGACTCCTGGAGATAACATCTTGGACCTACTGATAACAAACAGACACGATTCTGTAAGTGCAGAACAGGGAATCAGTGATCATAAGGCCGTTGCAGCATCCCTGAATATGGAAGTGAATAGGAATATGAAAAAAAGGGAGGAAGGTTTATCTGTTTAGCAAGAGTAATAGAAGGCAGATTTCAGACTACCTAACAGATCAAAACGAAAATTTCTGTTCCGACACTAACAATGTTGAGTGTTAATGGAAAAGTCAAGGCAATCGTAAAATGCGTTTTAGACAGGTACGTGTCGAGTAAAACTGTGAGGGACGGGAAAAACCCACCGTGGTTCAACAACAAAGTTAGGAAACTACTGCCAAAGCAAAGAGAGCTTCACTCCAAGTTTAAACGCAGCAAAAACCTCTCAGACAAACAGAAGCTAAACGATGTCAAAGTTAGCGTAAGGAGGGCTATGCGTGAAGCGTTCAGTGAATTCGAAAGTAAAATTCTATGTACCGACTTGACAGAAAATCCTAGGAAGTTCTGGTCTTACGTTAAATCAGTAAGTGGCTCGAAACAGTATATCCAGACACTCCGGGATGATGATGGCATTGAAACAGAGGATGACACGTGTAAAGCTGAAACACTAAACACCTTTTTCCAAAGCTGTTTCACAGAGGAAGACCGAACTGCAGTTCCTTCTCTAAATCCTCGCACAAACGAAAAAATGGCTGACATCGAAATAAGTGTCCAAGGAATAGAAAAGCAACTGGAATCACTCAACAGAGGAAAGTCCACTGGACCTGACGGGATACCAATTCGATTCTACACAGAGTACGCGAAAGAACTTGCCCCCCTTCTAACAGCCGTGTACCGCAAGTTTCTAAAGGAACGGAAGTTTCCAAATGATTGGAAAAGAGCACCGGTAGTCCCAGTCTTCAAGAAGGGTCGTCGAGCAGATGCGAAAAACTATAGACCTATATCTCTGACGTCGATCTGTTGTAGAATTTTAGAGCATGTTTGTTGCTCGAGTATCATGTCGTTTTTGGAAACCCAGAATCCACTCTGTAGGAATAAACATGGATTCCGGAAACAACGATCGTGTGAGACCCAGTTCGCTTTATTTGTTCATGAGACTCAGGAAATATTAGATACAGGCCTCCAGGTAGATGCTATTTTCCTTGACTTCCTGAAGGCGTTCGATACAGTTCTGCACTGTCGCCTGATAATGAAAGTAAGAGCCTACGGAATATCAGACCAGCTGTGTGGCTGTTTTAGCAAACAGAACACAGCATGTTGTTATCAATGGAGAGACGTCTACAGACGTTAAAGTAACCTCTGGCGTGCCACAGGGGAGTGTTATGAGACCATTGCTTTTCACAATATGTATAAATGACCTAGTAGATAGTGTCGGAAGTTCCATACGGATTTTCGCGGATGATGCTGTAGTATACAGAGAAGTTGCAGCATTAGAAAATTGTAGCGAAATGCAGGAAGATCTGCAGCGGATAGGCAGTTGGTGCAGGGAGTGGCAACTAACCCTTAACATAGACAAATATAATGTATTGCGAATACATAGAAAGAAGGATCCTTTATTGTATGATTATATGATAGCGGAACAAACACTGGTAGCAGTTACTTCTGTAAAATATCTGGGAGAATGCGTGCGGAACGATTTGAAGTGGAATGATCGTATAAGATTAATTGTTGGTAAGGCAGGTACCAGATTGAGATTCGTTGGGAGAGTCCTTAGAAAACGTAGTCCATCAACAAAGGAGGTGGCTTACAAAACACTCGTTCGACCTATACTTGAGTATTGCTCATCAGTGTGGGATCCGTACCAGATCGGGTTGACGCAGGAGATAGAGAAGATCCAAAGAAGAGCGGCGCGTTTCGTCACAGGGTTATTTGGTAACCGTGATAGCGTTACGGAGATGTTTAGCAAACTCAAGTGGCAGACTCTGCAAGAGAGGCGCTCTGCATCGCGGTGTAGCCTGCTCGCCAGGTTTCGAGAGGGTGCGTTTCTGGATGAGGTATCCCCTACTTATACGTCCCGAGGAGATCACGAATGTAAAATTAGAGAGATTCGAACGCGCGCGGAGGCTTCCAGACAGTCGTTCTTCCCGCGAATCATACGCGACTGGAACAGAAAAGGGAGGTAATGACAGTGACACGTAAAGTGCGCTCCGCCACACACCGTTGGGTGGCTTGCGGAGTATAAAAGTTGATGTAGATGTAGATGTAGATTGGATGGCGAAGAATATGAAGGAGACTTCAGAACTGATAATGACACAGCCATGAGCTCATCACCGAAATCGCTATACAACTAAGAATGTATTGAGTAATTAACGCCCATAAGGTTAGCTGTTCCCTCAGGCATTTAGTTAACATGCTCACTAACCCATCTATATCATTCGGGGTATCGTGAGGGGCACACAGAAGCGAAAGTGAAATAATCGACTCCGTTCGTCGAACTTATACGAGGGTACTAACGAAGTTTTCATTATCATCCCTAAAAAAATGATGCTGCACAATTAATTTTTATTTGCCCATACAATACTACAGCCAAGCTACTCATCGAAAAACCTGCCCAGAATACTGTAAAAATGGTTCAAATGGCTCTGAGCACTATGGGACTCAACTGCTGTGGTCATAAGTCCCCTAGAACTTAGAACTACTTAAACCTAACTAACCTAAGGGCATCACACACATCCATGCCCGAGGCAGGATTCGAACCTGCGACCGTAGCGGTCGTGCGGTTCGAGACTGCAGCGCCTTTAACCGCTCGGCCACTTCGGCCGGCCCAGAATACTGTATCCCACCGGCAGGGTAAAATCAAAATAGTGCTGTCTACCACTAAAATATCAATTGGCTGAGTTATTTTGTTTTGGTTCGTGTTGCAGCGTGCTCTAGTACTGTGATGTAGGCATATAAATATACACCAAGACCGCAGACATGTCCTACAAAACCGAACAAAAGAATGTAACTTTATTCTTTCGGGGTTATAATGAAACCTTTTTCTTTTTACTGTCCCTCGTACACGATTACCGAACATAGGAAGCTGATATAGTGTTCATCTTTGACAAAAAGCGTCTCTTCACCAAATTACCAATGGATGTGAAAAGCGGCAAGCCGTTTGGCTCACCTCTTCTCATTCATATTAGTTAAAATATTCGTTGTATGTGAGTCGAGCTTGACAGGCTCTGATAGTATAAATTTTTGTAAGAATTAATGTGATTGCAGAGGTTCCATGCACTTTATTAACATTCTTTAATTTAATATGTTTCTGGCTATTTCAGTTGCTTTCTGGGTGATCTTTGGAACTGATAAGCGCTGAAGATACAGGACAGGAGGACTACAAGCGTGGCACGCCGAAACTAACCCCTTGTAGGGTGAGGGAATGCAGTCTTTGCAGAACTGGTAGTGGTAGTGGGGCTGCCCTCATGTTGTCTCGAGGCAAGTCACCTTGGCTAGCGTCATACTTCTGCCCACCAGATTGTTTAGTTTATTGCAGGTATGCACCTAGGACGACTGAGCTGAAAGCAATCATTCCAGACAACAGAACTCTGCTGGCAGAAGGCAGGCAACCGGTCCATTCTCAAAAAATGTACATAGATGATAAACGTCTTATGAATGTCCGAGAAAACGTGACAAACACTTACGACTTCTTACAGGTTCCGAGGAAAACGTAGAGTTGGCAGATGTCCTTAAGCACTTCTTTTTAGGTTCTCCCATGGCCTGTTATGCAAAGCTACTTACTGCTTGAGAGGGCACCTATTGTTGGAAGTGATGTAACGTCATAAGCTCACGACAAGTAGGGCGAAGGTTTTTAGAAAAGTGGGGAGGAAATTCGAGATTATTGATTTTTTTTACGTTTCGCTTCTTCTGTAGGGAGATTTTGTTACTAGAAAGAACTGAGTGCTTGACAGATGATATAAAATTAAGAGTACTGATTACTGCAGATTCTTGGTGGGAATAAGGGGGCAGTCAGTTCATTACTGACTAGGAATTAGAATTTCGTCTATGAAATAGGCGCTCAACGTAATGATACTGCACAGGCTTCACTCTCAACTGGAACAGGAGAGTACATCAGCTGAGATGATCCATTGTTCAGCTCCTCAGTAGATCAGTTCTAGCGATATAACTGATGGCAGCCAGACACTGTTCCACCAATCTGCTCGCTTCACTCCGATGGCAATGGTGAGCATAACACGCAGCTTCGGCATGTTAGGACTCTCACGGACTAGTTCAGATTCATATTCAGATTCGCTTTCCCACGTTTCTCGGTGCACTCTCAGTTACATGGGCTTCTTCGTTTCTCTGGTCACATAAACAATCACTGTAACTGATATGTAGCCAGGTGGAAATAAATTTCATGAAGTCGGTTATGTGATTATGAAGGAAATGTGATCCCCGCCGAGAAACGTTGCCAACTAGTAGTTCCCTTATGTATTTCTCATAATTAATATTCTACGACTGTAACTGTCTTGATTTCATGATTTATTTGGATACTTGTTAATTCTCATGCCTTTTTGTAATAAACTAAAGAGTTTATTCAGATCATGCATTTGATTTGAGTAGATGTTGCCTCCCTGATCGTATTAAATATTTTTCAAAGATAAAATCTACATTGTCCGCAGCTCGTGGTCGTGCGGTAGCGTTCTCGCTTCCCACGCCCGGGTTTCAGGGTTCGATTCCCGGCAGGGTCAGGGATTTTCTCTGCCTCGTGGAGACTGGGTGTTGTGTGATGTCCTTAGGTTAGTTAGGTTTAAGTAGTTCTAAGTTCTAGGGGACTGATGACCATAGATGTTAAGTCCCATAGTGCTCAGAGCCATTTGAACCGTTTTTGAAAATCTACATTCACGACCTTAAGACTTATTGGTCGGGCCATAATCTTTCATATCGTTAATCCTTCCGTAGCGCACATTTTTTCCAGCATTTGGTCTTAAGGGTGTGTCTGTATCACCATTAGCTCTGATTCAATTATCTTCATTCTCTCACACATATGGAGTTTTGTATAAAATGGCACATTCTTTCCAGGTTCGAATTAAAATAGGAGATTATGAGATGCAGTCAGAAATTTATCTTTTTCTTTTATAATAATTTATTTAAGAACTGTCAACACTTATAACCGTGGTGTTCACTAGAACGATATTTGGCGCAAATAACTAGCATATGAACTTTGTTTTCAGCTTTCTTTGAATGTTTTCGTGGATTCTGTTCCATTCCACGCCTAATTAATTATCAACATCGTGATATCAGCGTGAAAATTTTCCAAGTTTTATGCTTTATATACATGGAATTTGTTGATTTGTTAGGTGACATGGCATGTTGAGGTATTAGCTATGATAAGGTTCCCCTTTTATATATGAATTCTAGTGTTCAGTACTTAATTTGAATCAGAAGGAGAAGCAAAACACAGTTATAACATCTAATCTAACAACAGACAATATGGAGAAAGTCAAGATAGAATTGGTGGTAATTCATAAGACGAGCACCTGATTCCGGTGGAACAGTCAAGTCTGAGCGCTGGCGATAATGAAGTAACTGGCTCGGATGACATACAAGTAGATAATGAATTAAAGGATGCCAGTGGTAGTAGTGACGATTAAGAAGATACTGTTGCTTCATAACACTTGGAAGACATTGTAACAATCAGAAATTGCGAGGTAGAAGATAGTGGTGAGTCAGACATATCAAAGAGAAGAGATACTCGAACGAGTTTGCACACTTCCTCGCCAAATAGATAGTTCATAAATGGAGGTGCAAATTTTGGAATATTAGAATTTTTAAATATATGGGTATGAAAGCACGCGAAAGGACAAATACAATAGGAAAGAATATCAAGGTAATGAAGAAACGGACAGATGAAATAAGAAATGAAATAAAAGAAGCAGAAAAGTCTAGGATAGTGGCAGGGCAAGCACTGAAAGAAGCACAAGAAACCAGGAAAATAGTGAGAGTCACCTGACAAAACAAGAAAAATAATGAAGTAGTCCCGAGTTGGTATGATGAAATTAAGCCACAGAGTTGAATGCGATGAACAGGTAAAAAATCAGTGTTCAGCACTGCAAAAGGATCAAGTGAAATTACGTTAGTGACAGCAAGATTTCGAGAAACGTGTTAATGAGACGGAGGAGCAGGTTGATGAGATCAGAGGTTCGATCAACAAGAAGTTATAAGATTCCATGAAACGATTACAGACTCAAAACTGGCAGACAGTAAAAGAAGTAGTACATACAGCTGGTATGTGTTCAGATGTTACCAGTCTGGTATCAATAGCAGAAACCCATGTGGCACTGTCACTGCTTGCATTTAAGAATAAACGAGAAGGGATCAGTGAAGAGCAGCAGAAAAGAAACATTCAGACGGGAACAACAAAATAATTAGAAAAAGTTTCGCCAGTGTAGGGCTAAGAAACGGAAACGACTGAAGCTCATAATTGTGTACCATTGATCAGAAGTCACATTCACATGTGTTCTGGACGCAGCAATAGTAAAAACTTTCATGATGAGTCCCAAACTGAAGAAATAAAGAGAAAATCAGAAAGGGCAGTTACGTCATACATATGAGAAGTGGAACTGTTCGTTTTCGGACATTTTATCTGTGCCCGAAAGTTCCAAACTGTAAGTATAATAGGAACATATTTCACCCTCAAATCTGGATTTCTAACTTTGTTCTACCATTGCACCTTCACAGCCTCTGCGACATTATATAGAATAATTTTTTGCACATTTAGAAGGGGGAACAGAAGCATAAATGATAGGTGATAGCTGTCACTTGCACCTCATGTAGGGAATTTGGGCATGCCTTTCTCACAAATAACTGGTCACAAAGGACACAGAAGAAGATAAAACACAAGTGATTATGTTCACGAATTTAGTAGCAATTGGTTTCAAGCGTCATGTGAAGCACTTTGAAGCAGAAAAAAATTAATTCTTGTATGTTTCTAGCAGCCCCGGTGAGTCATTCGAGTCTGCTACAAGAAACTGTTGATTAATTACCAGCAAGTACTAGTCGAACGATGCAGCAAAGACGCTGATGCACTTAAAAACTTGTTTCATGAACTGAATTTGCTATCAATAAGCATAAAGCAAGAGAGAGAGAGGAGGATATCAAGGAAGTGATTTCCACCGACATCCATATCGCCACAATAATAGTATAATAACAGGAACATACCACTTGGAGGAGGTAGCCATTTCTGTAATCATTCAACAAAACGAGGAGGATGGAACAGCTGTCAGAATCAAACAAAGGACTGTGATTCAGGCAGAATGTACCCGCACCACGTCAAGATAGGGAAGATGCAGAAATCGTTAAAATCATACCACATATTCCAAAGATTGACCACAATTGTGGTACCTTAACATGACGATGACTAAGTATGGTGTGAGTGAGGCTGCAGTTACACCCACAAAGCAATTCAGAATCAGCCAAATAAATTTGTTAAATATGATGATGTATCAGGGATGCTGTTAGAGGAAAAGGAAATAATTGTGGTGCAGGATCTTCATCAATTATTTGAAGTAAGAATTGTGGAAGTATTATTAAAGGGGATATTCGACAGTGGGAGTCAGGTTTTGGCGATAGCATTTCCATATAGATTTTTTGTAGGTCTGTGCTGTCGCTGAAAAAAGCCATAATGATTAAAACTGACGTAAGCAAATTGACAGACTAGAGTAGAGCTTGCATGGCAAGGATGCAGTGTAACAGGAAATATCTTTGTGGTACCTAAAATGGCCACTGACTTAACAACAGGTACGGATATTCTGAATGATAATCAGACAAGATTACACTTGGCTGTGGGGCGTCGTTTTACAGAAAGGGACAAAGATACACAGTGTAGCCTTTCAGACGGATCGAGTGGCCACCAGAAAGTCAGACAGGAATTGAACAGGATGAGAGAGACAAAGCGCTGCTCTTCGGCAGGTATGCAGATTTTTTTATTGACTCAATATTCAGCCCGAGTAGGGTTCTTGCATTCGTTTCCATGTGCAATGATACTTTCTAACATACTCAGTTGCATTGTATGTCGAATGGGCCTTCCTTGCAGCATCACAGTCGAATCTTTAAGTGTCTGACTGCACTTCATAATCTGACCCCATCCTCCAAGTTTTGTATTAAAATTGGCTCCGCAAGACAATCAATGCAGACAATGGAAGCAAAGCACTAGCAGAGTAACATCGTACTGGCTTAGAGGCACGCTATACCTAAGAAACAGGGTATCACCTTCAACTTCAGGTTATGGAAGATGAATACAGCTGACTGACTGCCCACTGCCGAACATGTAATGTGGGATTATCCACACGCTTCACTGACATTGTATCTTCTACATATGTAATCATGTGCAACTGGCTCTGTTGAATGCTGAGGTGAAATGTTGTATTTCCCTCTCCCCCTTTTCGCCCAATTACTGAGTCCTGTTTATCCCCAGTCAACTCAACCCTGAGATTATATTTTTCTTCATGATCCAACTAAAAATGTAAATATTTCCACATACAAATCCTTCAGTCAATATGCCTTTGATATGAACCAATTTGCATTTATATTACTTCCTCATTTTCAGTGAATCAAAGCAGTGACACAAGGTACATTTTTGGTACCCAGCATGGGGTTTCCTTTTAAGTCAATCTGAATGTATTACACAACGTAAAGGTATCTGGAAAATATTTAAATAGCCTTTATGGTTTCTTCTATGCTGTGGTGTCATACGTTTCAATATAAATCATAAATTTGAATAATTCGCATATTTGTGGACAATCTTGATTTAAATATCCTAAACTTGTAGGCTCCTTATAGTCCATAATGTATAATCTTTGCATTGGCTTGCAAACAAAAATTATTTACACAGTTCGACATTGTTCAGAGTTCATACCTGTCAGGAAGCTGGAACCTGGAACTGGAGGGTTTGCGAAGATTCATTAACTCCCTTAACACAGTTTACTATTCTGTATTAATCCATTTTCATTTTAACGCCTGATAACACCAACACAATATAAAGTATCATGTTCAAATATTTGATTTACATATAAAAAATTGTCGATTCCACTACTTTGTACAGTCTACATACTACCTTAGTTTTAGTGGCACAGAATCGTTATTTTACTGTTGGCTTTACAAGGCATAAATAAAATACGGAAAAAGCAGATGTAAATAATTTTACGTGAATATTTCACATTGAATCATGACAGTCCCTTATCATCTTCACTTCAAATCACTGCATTGATAGATGGTCAGATTTATCTCATGAGTTTTCTCTACTGACATACATGTTGCCTGATGACGTTTAGTTGATCTAAATTGTTAGAGAATAAACCATATACGAGGGTTGGAACTTAAATAGTGGCAACTATTTATTAACAACCAATACAAAAGAATTACATATTTGCACCTGTTACTGTCCTTCAAAGTAGTCACCAGTGGTGTGCAGAACCCGTTGCCAGCTATGTGGAAGACGTAGTATATCGTTCGCAGAGCCTGTTCTGTTGATGGTGCGAATGGAGCGGTCTAAAATTATGGTTGTTCTCGTGTACGACTGTGATGGTGTTATCCTAACGTATTGCGTTCCTCCACGGCAGACCGTCAATGCACAGTATTACTGTTCGGCTTTGTAGTATCATCTGCGACCAGCTTTGGGGAAGAAGCGGCGACACTTTCTGCGCGACCCACCCATCATTTTGCACGACAATGCGCGGGCGCATACAGCTCAAGCTGTGGCTGCTCTGTTAGGTCGAGGGGACTGTGAAGTACTGTACCATCCACCATAGTCCCCGGACTTAGGTAATTGTGACTTTCATTTGATTCCGGAAGACGAAGGAACCACTTAGTGGCATTCGCTTCGGAACTGTTCCAGAGATTCGACAGGAGTAGACCGCTCCATTAGCGCCATCATCAGAATAGCCCCGCTAACGGTATACTACCCATTCAATATCGCTGGCAACGGGTTCTACACAACGCTGGTGACTACTTTGAAGGACAGCAAAAGGTGCAAACATGTAACTCTTTTGTATTGGTTGTGAATAAATAGTTGCCACTATTTAAATTCCAACCCTCTTATTTGCGACCTGAAAAGGTCTCTGGAGCCATACGGTTTCAGATGATTATAACAACTAAGCGTGGGTTACGGGTCGGCTTCATTTCTTTCGATGCTGAGGTGCTATTCCAAAACAGTTGGGGAGCCTGTGCAATGCTGTACAGGTCTGGGGGAATACCAGATGGACTGAGGCGTGAATCGCAAATTTGATTGATGAGAGAGGTATGCTAGGCTATTCCGTTAAGTTGTGCAAAGACACTTTGCCAGAGTGGCGCAGTTGTTAGAAAATCAGACTAGTGAGCAGCAGCAGAAAATTGGCCTTGGTATAAATTTTCATTGGTCGCTTCAGTCTGCATATACACAACATGGACATCTGAGGCTAGAAATGGTCTCTGGGATCATACAGTTTCATCTGAATGAAGTTTTGTACTGCCAGAAGCTTAGGGCAGTTTTCAGTATGACTCCCTTCGAACATATTTGATCTCTGGGGCACAACGTTATTTAATGGAAGGCTGGCGAGCTATCAGGCGCCCATAGCTGTGGAAACACAGAGTTGTAACATACTGCTTGGGTGAAGGGTCGGCATGAGGGAAAGCAGCTGGGCAGGCTTCAGTAGCCACATGGCCGCTGGCGAACAATCGACCAGAGACAGGGAATCGGTGGTTCTTCTCTGGAATGAAAAACGTGAGGTGAGCCGTGGCTTGAGTACCAACACACGGAGGAAGGCGCTGGCACTAAAGATGGCAGCTGTCGAAATATGGCCGGCTATTTGCAAATTAAACAATAGTGCACTATTTCAAGACATAGCAAAACCAGTCGCGTCACACGTGTATCTATTGAGACATTAGCATTATGTGTATCACAAAGAACTGCTGAAGTTAGCTTGTAACGATAAATGAGTGCTCTTACAAAATCATTATGAAATAAATAAAAGTTGAATCAAATAATTAAATGTTCAGGAAACTAGCTATCATAATTTTATTAATATAAATATTATGTCTTTTACAAGTTTTTAGAAAAGTAATGTGCCAAATACACTCCTGGAAATGGAAAAGAGAACACATTGACACCGGTGTGTCAGACCCACCATACTTGCTCCGGACACTGCGAGAGGGCTGTACAAGCAATGATCACACGCACGGCACAGCGGACACACCAGGAACCGCGGTGTTGGCCGTCGAATGGCGCTAGCTGCGCAGCATTTGTGCACCGCCGCCGTCAGTGTCAGCCAGTTTGCCGTGGCATACGGAGCTCCATCGCAGTCTTTAACACTGCTAGCATGCCGCGACAGCGTGGACGTGCACCGTATGTGCAGTTGACGGACTTTGAGCGAGGGCGTATAGTGGGCATGCGGGAGGCCGGGTGGACGTACCGCCGAATTGCTCAACACGTGGGGCGTGAGGTCTCCACAGTACATCGATGTTGTCGCCAGTGGTCGGCGGAAGGTGCACGTGCCCGTCGACCTGGGACCGGACCGCAGCGAACCACGGATGCACGCCAAGACCGTAGGATCCTACGCAGTGCCGTAGCGGACCGCACCGCCACTTCCCAGCAAATTAGGGACACTGTTGCTCCTGGGGTATCGGCGAGGACCATTCGCAACCGTCTCCATGAAGCTGGGCTACGGTCCCGCACACCGTTAGGCCGTCTTCCGCTCACGCCCCAACATCGTGCAGCCCGCCTCCAGTGGTGTCGCGACAGGCGTGAATGGAGGGACGAATGGAGACGTGTCGTCTTCAGCGATGAGAGTCGCTTCTGCCTTGGTGCCAATGATGGTCGTCTGCGTGTTTGGCGCCGTGCAGGTGAGCGCCACAATCAGGACTGCATACGACCGAGGCACACAGGGCCAACACCCGGCATCATGGTGTGGGGAGCGGTCTCCTACACTGGCCGTACACCACTGGTGATCGTCGAGGGGACATCCAAACCGTCATCGGACCCATCGTTCTACCATTCCTAGACCGGCAAGGGAACTTGCTGTTCCAACAGGACAATGCACGTCCGCATGTATCCCGTGCCACCCAACGTGCTCTAGAAGGTGTAAGTCAACTACCCTGGCCAGCAAGATCTCCGGATCTGTCCCCCATTGAGCATGTTTGGGACTGGATGAAGCGTCGTCTCATGCGGTCTGCACGTCCAGCACGAACGCTGGTCCAACTGAGGCGCCAGGTGGAAATGGCATGGCAAGCCGTTCCACAGGACTACATCCAGCATCTCTACGATCGTCTCCATGGGAGAATAGCAGCCTGCATTGCTGCGAAAGGTGGATATACACTGTACTAGTGCCGACATTGTGCATGCTCTGTTGCCTGTGTCTATGTGCCTGTGGTTCTGTCAGTGTGATCATGTGATGTATCTGACCCCAGGAATGTGTCAATAAAGTTTCCCCTTCCTGGGACAATGAATTCACGGTGTTCTTATTTCAGTTTCCAGGAGTGTAATCGCATGCTCTACACTTACAAAGAGAACGAATGCAGCATGGCATCCTTATACCTTACCCTTTGTAACTATACTATCGGAAGTATAATGCAAATTCTAAGCCGGCCGAGGTGGCCGAGCTGTTCGAGGCGCTACAGTCTGGAACTGCGTGACAACTACGGTCGCAGGTTCGAATCCAGCCTCGGGCATGGATGTGTGTGATGTCCTTAGGTTAGTTAGGTTTAAGTAGTTCTAAGTTCTAGGGGACTGATGACCTCAGAAGTTAAGTCCCGTAGTGCTCAGAAGCATTTGAACCATTTTGTAAATTCTAATTTATTTACGGATTATTAAATTTCATCTATATTAAGTATTCTTGACACTTCAAAGTAGTAATGTAAATGTAGTATAAGCACATAGAGGTGCTTCTCTTGAGAAGATGAACTTTATTTTTTATCATATCTTAACCTAATTTTTTATCATTTTTCATAAGCGTGAGCGCACAAATTTCAAGTTATGTTTAATTATGCATAAATTATTATAGTATAATGTATGTGGTCTGCGGGCGACATGGAGAGAAAAACCGTTCATTTAACACATATGTTGAAACTGTACGTTGTATACTTTTCAAATGGTGATCGATTTTCTGTATTTTATGTTAAATGTCAAATTTGGCTGCGAAACCAAAGGCATATAACCACGAGTGAGCGATGGCTTCAGGGCAGTCTGTGTCGAGTGGTAATTCTGTACTAGATGATCACACTTTGCGGATCGATCTTGGAGGTAGCTTGTATGTTTGGGAGCTGATAGTGTAGTTTTAGAAGTTGTAAACTGATGCAGTTTCGGCGGCAAGTGACTGCTCGAATACTTTAACATTTGGTAACGCTTACTTTTTAGGGAAACTGAGTCAAATGAAATTCAGATCAGTCATCCAGCTACAGGTTTAACATATTGCGACTCTGTGCCGAAGTTCAGTGTTGAACTTCGATATTCTCGCCTATAAATCAGGAATTGTTATTGAATGGACACCAGGAATCCACTCACGATTGACGATTTCTGATACGTTGATCGCCGTTAAGGAAAGGCGAGTATTTTGTATTTAGTTTAACGGAATGGAATTAAATTTTTCACTGACCAGTGTTGCTTGAATAGTAACTGGGTACTCTGCTAGAACTATAAATATGCAGTCAATCATTGATTAATGCAGTTTGGTAAGTTTTAAAACTTCGTTTCATCGTTATACAATACATGCAGCATCACTTTCTTAATTTGCGTGTACTTCAACTATTTGAAGAACTCGTCACTTCATTACAATATAAGTTTTTCGGTATTGGTTACCTCGATTATGCAAGAGAATGTGACGTTTTTAGGGTTCTATAACTCAATTGGTAAAAACGGAGCCCTTGCACGACCGTTTCGTTTGCCCTTCTGTCTGTGTCTTGTCTACTTGTCCGACTTTTCATCAGGAACAGGTACAAATACTAAGTTGAAATTAATGTTACATACTGAAGTCTATGGTCCTTTGGTGGTATATAAAATTTAAGCTTCTAAGTCAAAGTACTCAAAAGATATGGCCATTTATGTCACCTATTTTGATATAGTCAAACTCATTCATCAGAAGCTATAGGGTACTTCCCTCTGACCCAGAATCAAGAAATTTTTCAAAAGGCAAGTTTTCACAGTACAGGTCAAGGAAAACAGAATATCAGACTTGCTAATCTGTAATTATGTCACACGAAATATTTTTTTTTTCTTTTATCCGTCTGTCTGTCTGTCCGTCTGTTAAGACCAATTTATCTCAGGAGTGGGTAGGCGCATGAAGTTGAAATTGATGTCACAGACTAAGCTCAATAGTCCTCTGGTGATGTAAAACATTTAAGGTTCTAAGTCTTGCAACCAGAAGACAAAGAGATTTATGCCACATATTTTGATATTCGCAAACTCAGTGGTTAGAACCAACAGTGTACTTCCCATTGATCTAGAATCATGAAATTTGGCAAGAAGAAGAGTTTGGCAGTAAATGTTAGAAGAATAAGCGGAAAATCGGTAAATTGCAATTGTATAAGATAAAAAACATTTTTTACCATTATAACTTACATTGCATTCATCATCTGTCAAAGCACGATAGAAAAATATTATTACATGCAAACATAAAACGTAAGTTGTAGACTTGTTTCAGCATATAAATAAAACCATTTTATTAAATCTTCTCTCTATACATATATAAACTGAAGTTCCCATGCTATCCCCTTTTTGTATGTCTGATCTAATCCGAGGAATTATTGTACTGAATTTTATATTGTCTTGGAGTTCACAGCACCAATATCTTTTCTGTATCGCCGTCGATAATCACAGAGATTTTCGATTCTCAGGATGCATAAGCTATCTAAACACATAATAGAGTTTTTACAGAACCTCACTTCGCAAGTCCTGCTCGTAATTGGGCAATTTTTACCACTTTATCAATATTTACTTTATTATAATGTACAATTTAAATTCATATTACTTGCTAATGCTTGGATACATTTGACCAATGGATCACACAATAATATTATTTTTGCAGCACGTTTTGCTGCTGGGCATGAAAGCAGACACAACTCGATCCTACGACGATAGGAAGCCAATATTCCAAATAGCGCCCTGCATCTGCCAACTTTCTCTTGTGTTCATTATCGTCCAAAGTTATCAAACTACTATAGGTTACCGCAGAACACTATTAGTAAGCGTAGACAGTGGTAGATTTCTTAGTAGCTT
Organism: Schistocerca serialis cubense; assembly: GCF_023864345.2. Classification (NCBI taxonomy): domain Eukaryota; kingdom Metazoa; phylum Arthropoda; class Insecta; order Orthoptera; family Acrididae; genus Schistocerca; species Schistocerca serialis. The sequence continues at coordinate 171,956,320 of NC_064642.1, forward strand.
TAATCAGTTAAGGTCGTTCCTGCGTTACTTGTACATTATGTGTGTTGTGTACCCGTCAGGCGTTATCTCTTCACGATAGCTTTCTTTTTCAGTGTCTTACTAGATTCTATTAAACACTGGGGTGGTGAACAGTGAACTGAGTGAGGATCTAAAAAGTGCTGGGTAACCTAAGAAACAATTTTTTTACGTCATTAACTTCATGTCTGTTACTCAAGGATAAACATAGTTATCATGAATCTGAAACTGTCAACGTTTACTCGGACTTTATTCGAAAATTGTTGATTTGTAACGTGGAACAGAGAGATGTTATACCAAGAATAAAAAATAAAAGATACAGGTTTATCACATAGTGCTAGAAAACGCAATTTCGTCAACAAAAAGGCCAAATAAAAGAAATACTGCTAAACCAAAATACATCAAAATTCACCTCAATACTTTCTCGAAATTACGTAAAAGATGTTTCTGTTAGTCATAGACTATTTTCTCATTAATCAGTATTAAGAGGCAACAGTTGATTTTAATCATGATGAAGAACGTTCTAGGCAGCAGTAAATAACAACAATAATTATATCTATCTTTGTTTGTGCATGTAAACTACACTGGCGTAAAAAATAACTGGACTGGTTTGTGTAACTAATGCAGTTGCACTATCAACTAATTTTTATTACTTACTAAAAGCAGTTTCAATTCTGTGAGAATGTATTACACAATGGAATAACATTGAATTATGTGCGATGCTAATTATGTGCAAAACAAACAACAAACAAAAACAATGGGAAGCCGTCGAAGCCCACTTTCTCTCATGCACATTCATTTATGTTTCATTCACTACCAGTTCTACCTATAACACCGATATAGCTACAACATAGAGGGTCATTTACGTAGTGTACTGAAATCTGGTTTCGCAGAACAGAGCGGATCAGGTTATGGTTGTGATCAGGGGCCAAGATCAGTTACTGTTATTTGCACAAAACACACAACTTTATTTTCCTAAAAACACTTAATCACACATGCCCTTAAAAGGATTCAAAACCAATATGGCTGAAAGCCTAAACACAAGTTATTAAAACTGCTTTAAGGAATACACGCGGCTGAAGGCCTTTCTTAAAAAAAAATTACGTAAATGCTCGGCTGAAGGCCACACACCGGACAGAGCAAACATTTCTTAAAAATTTAGTTTAAACAGAGAATCTTCAGAAATTTAATTTAAGGAGCTAAATTAATAGAATCCTGAAGGCCTCACACAGTACTTGAGACTAAAAGAAAATCACAATCTTCAACAATTGAGCAGTGGTGCTCAGAAGTGCTCCAAGGGTCGGCCTGAGGTGGTAACTCTGGCGTAAGTTTAGGTGAGACAGGCAGCCAAGCGTAATACTAAATAATCGGATGGCAACCCGACCCAGGAACGGCTGAAGAACCAACCACCAACCTAATCGTTTCCTTTCCGCCCGACCAACAGCACGACAACTGCAAAATCAACGAGGACGAAGGTACCAGCAGCATTACGTCTTGAAAATTGGCGACGAACTACAGTCAAGAAACAATAACCACTCAAAAATATGAACAACACCAAAGGCTGTCGAACCACACGCCGTGCCAGACAAAATCAACACAGCAAGGAAAAACACACTGGCAGAAAACTACGCCAACGACCAGGGCAGGTAACAAGAACGTTAACGGCCACAAGGCAGAAGATGCCGCCGGTACACTTCACTAATAAGTATCAACTAATTCAATAGTTAAGCACCATCGACTCCTACACACCATGCATTGCTGCTTTTGGGAACGGCCCAGGAAGCAACAACTGGCAATGAACATAGAGATGTCACAGCAGTAGAGGTTTCATAACAGGTTAACTGATCACTGAACTTCAGTGTCCAGGTTTGGTGGGCGACGAACTTTGTAGCTCTCACAGCTAGCACCTCACAAATCCGACCGCGTGTGCACACCACCAGCGACTCCGGCCTGACCTCACGCCACGGAGACTTCCTCACTGCTCTGTCCCAACCGACTGACTGCCACACACAGTTCTGTGAAACCACTTCCACAAACAACTGGAACAATACTAAAACCAGTCACTCTGGAACAACTGGGAGGAATTACAAGTCGACACACAGAGAACTCAGAAGCGGTCAAAGACCAAATACACATAGCCCGATGGGACGACCGACCGAACGACCGACCAAGGTCGTCCCCACTCAAATCGTGTGTGTTGGCAATGGTTGGGGAAGTCATGGATGCCTGGACCTCACTGTTGCTCCGTCCCGACTCCTTTCGGACGCACGCCATCCAGGAGACACTGGCTCGGACCCAACCATCCTGCAAGATGACCAACTGAAGGGGAAACGGCCGGTGAGTACTCTCTGTCCGGAGCTCACTGATGCTCAATCCCCGACTGCCTTTGGATTCATGACGACCCGAAGACACTGGCTAGGACCCAACAATGCATAGGGAACACTTTCCAACATCTTTGCACAAGGAAGGAACCGACCCAAGTCACACAAAGTCATCAATTGAAGGGGCCCAGAAGCGATCGGAAGACCAGATACACGTCTCCTGATGAGACGACCGACGGAACGACCAACCAACGGTCGTCAATGCTCAAGTCTCCTTCTGTCGGACAGTGCATGTGGTGTGTCCCCAGCAGTCGGACGAGTACCGGCTGTCCAGGCCTCACTGGAGCCCCATCCCAACTGAACTCCGACAGAGGACGACCCAGAAATACTAGCGGTCGCTCCAGTGATAGTACGACGGCGATCTTATCAATAAGAGCTGCTGCTGCCACTCACAGGCAGGCAAGCCAGCAACTTAGTGACGCCAGAAAATCAAATAAGAAATGAGAGGGCAGTATCGCAAAGACGTTAAACAATAAGCGGCACGAACACGAGCCGCGCACGGCTCAAGTATCGAAAGTACCGAACCGTTGTTTTGCTAGAGGGCAACTCTATTCTCGTCATAGTGATTTAAACTGCATTAGGAAAGGTCCGGTTTAATTCAAGCTTTGACGCAATGAAGAGGGGCGAAGTGAATCTCAAGCGAGCGTAGGCTGAGACAGCTGCCGGTGCACAGTGTCGGCGTGGGCCGGCCAATCGCCGCGGCGCGCCGGCCGCTCGGCTGCTAGGAGCCGCTCGTTAGGCAACTGTTCCGCGCTGCCCTGCGCCGCGCCGCGCCGCTCTCGTTAGCCGCTCATTAGCCGGGCACTCGCGACGCATGACTCGGGTACGGGCAGCAGCTGCAGCTGAGGCCGCGTCCAACGCTGCAGCCGAGGCACTGGCTGGCTGGCCGGCTACGTAGCGGCGAGGCTTCCGGCCCGCAGACCAGCCGCCTCAGTCGGTAATTAGATTTGGCGGCGCATTCCCGACCGCCCGTCTACCGACTGCCCGCCACGTCCGCTGCCTCTGCCCCCACAGAATTAGCCACTTCCTGCGGGCCGGGAGAGCCAGATGGAGCCCGTTGGGTGTTTACTTGGACAACGATACTTGCCGGCAACGATACTTGCCCTTCCTCCACGTATCAAACACAAGGCCACTGGTGCTACAATCAGGCCAATAAAAAACTCTCTTAAAAGACTGTGAACTGCAGCCATTCAGCTTTTGTTTTATATTCAGGTCCAGATTTAGATCTTCCGAGACTACCAAAAATTGCTCCGCATTTCTACCAGCATGATTCCTCTGAAACATTACGGCCTGTTTCCTACACACCCTAAAAAAATCTCCCTGCTTGTTCTCCGTCTCTAGTTGTCTTGTTCTCCTTTTCAGAACCATTAGTCCGTGGGTGTCTATATTTACACTACTGGCTATTAAAATTTCTACACCAAGAAGAAGCGCAGATGATAAACGGGTATTCATTGGACAAATATATTATACTAGAACTGACATGTGATTACATTTTCAAGCAATTTGGGTGCATAGATCGTGAGAAATCAATACCCAGAACAACCACCTCTGGCCGTAATAACGGCCTTGATACGCGTGGGCATTGAGTCAAACAGAGCTTGGATGGCGTGTACAGGTTCAGCTGCCCATGCAGCTTCAACACGATACCACAGTTCATCAAGAGTAGTGACTGGGGTACTGTGACGAGCCAGTTGCTCGCCCACCATTGACCAGACATTTTCAATTGGTGGGAGATCTGGAGAATATCCTGGCCAGGGCAGCAGTCGAACATTTTCTGTATCCAGAAAGGTCCGTACAGGACCTGCAACATGCGGTCGTGCATTATCCCGCTGAAATGTAGGGTTTCGCAATGATCGAATGAAGGGTCGATCCACGGGTCGTAACACATCTGAAATGTAACGTCCACTGTTCAAAGTACCGTCAATGTGAACAAGAGGTGACTGAGAGTGTAACCAATGGCACCCCATAGCATCACACCCGGTGATAACGCCAGCATGGCGATGACGAATACACGCTCCCAATGTGCGTTCACCGCCATGTCGCCAAACACGGATGCGACCATCATGACGCTGTAAACAGAACCAGGATTCATCCAGAAAATTTGACGTTTTGCCATTCGTGCATCCAGATTCGTCGTTGAGTGCACCATCGCAGTCGTTCCTGTCTGTGATGCAGCGTCAAGGGTAACCACAGCCATTGTCTCCGGGCTGATAGTCCACGCTGCTGCAAACGTCGTCGAACTGTTCGTGCAGATGGCTGTTGTCTTGCTAACGTCCCCATCTGTTGACTCAGGGGCGAGACGTGGGTGCACGATCCGTTATAGCCACCAGGATAAGACGCCTGTCATCTCGACTGCTAGTGATACGAGGCCGTTGGGATCTATCACGGCGTTCCGTATTACCCAACTGAACCCACCGATTCCATATTCTGCTAACAGTCATTGGATCTCGACCAACGCGAGCAGCAATGTCGCGGTACGACAAACCGCAATCGTGATAGACTACAATCCGACCTTTATCAAAGTCGGAAACGTGATGGTACGCATTTCTCCTCCTTACACGAGGCATCACAACAACGTTTCACCAGGCAACGCTGGTCAACTGCTGTTTGAGTATGAGAAATCACTTGGAAACTTTCCTCGTGTCAGCACGTTGTAGGTGTCGCCACCGGCGCCAACCTTGTGTGAATGCTCTGAAAAGCTAATCAATTGGTTATCATAGCAGCTTCTCCCTGTATATTAAATTTCGCATCTGTAGCGCGTTATCATCGTGGTGTAGCAATTTTAATGGCCAGTGGTGTAGACATAATTAACACTTTTGTTTGTTTGCTGGCACATATCTGCAGACCTGGTACACATGGAAATCCAAACGCCACAGTACCGTATCACGACACTGGAGATGCCGAAGCATAATGGGATAACCTATCGACAAAGTAGAACAGGCAGAGGAAACCTTTTGGTGAGTCGCGGCCCTGTTTCACATACTTACTTAAGCTCGTGAGCCGCCTCGTCGCATGAGATGGCAGTTTTTTTAGTCAGTATCGTCTGTGACCTTAGCCTTTACCGAGTAAAGCACAGATGTGAATGTCACTTCTTTCCCAACCCTCGACGCCAGCAAATTTATGCCTCAAAACAACAGTTTTTGGGAGTATATTCATTCTATGAATATCACATCTTCAGATGTTTACGGTTTCTTAAGTCTCGAGAATATTGTTTCTATACATAGGTTTTTGGTATCCTTGCAACAATCAGCAACAACGTTGTTACAGAAACAATGTAAACACTGTAAGATTGGACGCCAGGCATCTTGAAAGGTCACAATGGAAAAATAAACATCTATAAAAGCAACTGCTTGCAGATAAGACATTATAAATTGCCTTCAGTTCCAAAAGTTTAAGTGTTCTAATACGTCCACAATGGGCAAGAATTCTTTACTAATGTTAACATGGAAATATCTGAAAATATCGTTGGGGGAGAGTACAATACGACCGCCTCTCTTTGTCTCCTCTTTCGTACTCTCTCTCTCTCTCTCTCTCTCTCTCTCTCTCTCTCTCTCTTTCTCTCTCTTTCTTTCTCTCTCTCTCCTCACGAATTTTTTCCGCGGGCCGGATTAAGGCCAAACCACTGGTTGCTCCCATGTGAGGCAGAGTATAGTACGGCAATTCATTTACTGCATTTAATATGGATTAGCACTGCAACAACGCATGATGAAACTGTGGATAACTACGGCAATAGCTCAGTAGCATATGCCACATCGGATAGATGGTGCACAAGCTTCCACAAGTATGAGTGACGATAAATTATGCGACGGAGAATCTCTCTGTGATCGGGAAACACAAGAGAAGTACCTGCCGTGGTACTCGAAGATAAGTCTGTAAACGTTGAGGAAACGAGTAAAACGTGAAAATCAGCCTTGAATCCGTTTCCTTTAGTATGCACGACATCCGAACATGTCAATAATGTCGCCGCTTCCTAGAATCCGCGACTACTTGTATCCATTCAGAAGCTGCTCCCCTCACATAGATGTGTTCGTAAGTTACTTTGAGGTTTCAGAAGACTACAGTGAGATAACTAAGACACGCACAGAGAAAAAAGAAAGAAAAAAAAACACATATCAGTGGACACAGCGTCCCCCGGAGTTTCGATTTGTATTACACGCATTGGCGCAGTTCTGCTAGGAACAAGGGCGTCAGAACACGTACATGTATTATCGGCCCCATACTGTGGCACCGAGTTAGTTCACGCCTGTAGATAGCCAAGCGAAGGAGAAAATTTCCAAAGTAGGTTATTGTCGCACTTACTGAGAAACTCATGCCATAAACTTCAATGAACTACAGGTATGTATTCACGTTTCCCAAGTCACAAAAGGGAACCACGTTGAGCACATGTAAAGTGAGTTAGCAAGTTAGAGAAATAACCTACCCACTCGAATGTATATGTTTCCAGTGTGTCTTCATTTCATGCAGTCATCTTCTGAAACTTCGAAGGTGCTTACGAATGACAGTGTACTTTCACTTTATACAATTCTGATGTTCCCACTAAAGTGCGGGCTGTTTTTATGTGAGGACCTTGTACTGCCAGATTCAGTGTAGGAAAAAAGGTTGGTACTATTTTTATTGTTCCATCGTGCTTGCAGAAATCGTGGATCTGCACAACCATTAAATTTTTTAAAGATCGGACTACACTGACATAGTGTGGTCCTCAAACGTAGTACAGATGATACTAGAAAGTACTGCACAATAAATTCGGCTCTCTAGGAGGGTACTGTCAAGCGGGAGATGACCATGAGGAAAAAAATTCAATAATCAACAAAACGGTAACATTATACGAGACGGGACGACGAATCTCAGAAGTTTGAACGTGATAGGAAAGCTAAAAAATCTGTAAAAGGAAATGATAAGACTCGATCTAGATACAGAGGTGCTTTGAGAAGCGAAAGAAGGATTTCTGGTCAGACGAGTGTACAGTAATATCAACAGCAGTAGGAAATGGGATAACGGCTGTAAGATTCGTAATGAATTGGAAGGCAGGGCACAGAGTGAATTACTGAGAGCAGTTCAGTGATAGGGTTGTTCCCATCAACATCGACAGCAAACCAGCAACGACAGCCATAGTTCAGGCATACAAGCCGAAGTCGCAAGAAGATAAAGAGACAGAATATATGAGGATACTGAACGGATAACTCATTACTTACAGGAAGATGAAACTCTAATAATCATGGAAGGTTGGAAAGCGGTGTTAGGGGAAGGAGTATAAGACAGGAATACAGAAGAATATGGGATTGCTAGAAGGAATACGGGAGAAGAAAGAATGAGTTATACGTTGATTTTGAGCTAGTAACACAGAATATTCGAAATCACAGCATCAAGAGCTATATGTGGAAAAGCCCCAGTCACATCGCGAGATTCCAGTTTGATTACATCATTGTCAGACAGAGATTACGAAATCAGATATTAGACTGCGAGGTGTACTCAAGAGCAGATACATACGCAGTTCACAGTTTAGTAATGATGAAGAGCAGGCTGGAGTTGAAGAGAATCGGACGGAACAATCAGTCTGGAAGGAAGAGGGATCCTGAAGCAATGAGTAAAGATGAGGCTTATTTGAAGTTCGCTAAAGATATTTGATATCGCGATAGGGAATACTACACAAAGCAGTTCAGCTGGAAAGGACTTGACTTCTCTAAATAGAGTTACCACAGATTATGGAAACATAGGTATTAGGACCGTAATTCCGAAGATATCTTAAGTAATAGAAGAAATACTGCAAGTAATCGACGAAAGAAGGAAGAACAAAAATACCCAGAGTAATAACGGAATACAGCAATATAAAACCCACCTCAATGAAATAAACAGGAAGTGCTGGCATGCCATGGTGGAATTCTGCATCATAAATGTAAAGAAATCGAAAAATATATTAATGCCGGAAGGATTCAATCGGCATGTAGAAAAGTAAAAAAAAATTTCGACGCAATTAAGAGCAAGGGCAGCACCATTAGAATAGAATGGCCATTCCACTGTTAAATTGAGAGGATACAGCTGATATGTGGAAAGACTATGTTGTACCGAGCGAGGTGGCGCAGTGGTTAGACACTGGACTCGCATTCGGGAGGACGACGGTTCAATCCCGCGTCCGGCCATCCTGATTTAGGTTTTCCGTGATTTCCCTAAATCACTCCAGGCAAATGCCGGGATGGTTCCTCTGAAAGGGCACGGCCGACTTCCTTCCCCATCCTTCCCTAATCCGATGAGACCGATGACCACGCTGTCTGGTCTCCTTCCCCAAACCAACCAACCAACTATGTTGTAGACTTCTGTGAAAGAGCTGAAGAAGGAATAAAATGCACTCCGATGGTTTGTACCTGTGGTCTACGGGGACACATCTTTGATTAGTAATCAAGAGGCGCTCGGCCCCCTGTGCGACGCCACCGCTTAGATTTTGAATAAAAATCATCAGCACTGGCGGGCGAGGACTTCCGGCTCAAGACGTCATCCTTACTCTGCTAAAGGCCATATCAAAGAGGGCGGAGGAGCGGACGGAGGTTCAGGCATTCTATTGCTTTTTGGGGTGGGAAACTGCTCCTAGAGGCGGAAGAATAAGCAAAGATGAAAAGCATGAGGATGCAGAAGGCAATGAAAACATTGTGCTAAAGACATATAATTTGAATCCCTAGGACATGTAGCCCGTAATTGAAAACATTGCGTGATGATCTCTCCAGTGATAAAATATTCAGGACAGATTGCCATTCGGATCGCCGGACGGGACAGACAAGGGTAATATGGCCATGAGAAAAACACTGAATAAGGATAGCGTTCTACGAGTGGGGATGTGGAATGTCAGAAGTTTGAATGTGGTTGGGAATCTAGAGAGAAATGGTAAGGCTCAGTCTAGATATAGAGGAGTCAGTCAAGCGAACTGGAGAGAAGACAAGGATTTCTGGTCAGATGAGTATGGGGTAATATCAACAGCAACAGAAAATATAACTGAAGCAAGTTTCGTCATGAACAGGAAGCTAGGGAAGAGAGTGAGTTACTATGAACAGTCCAGTGATAGGGTTATTCTCATCAGAATCGACAGCAAACACCAACAACGATAGTCCAAGTGCACATGCCGACGTCGCAAACCGAAGATGAAGAGATACAGAAAATATAAGACTATAGTGAACGGGCAACTGAGGACGTAAAGGAAGGTATAATACATACGGAGTACTCGAATGCGGTTGTAAGGGAAGGAGTTGAAGAAAGGGTTACGGGGAACAGGAATGAGAGAGGAGAAAGACTATATGTGTTCTGCAATAAATTTCAGATAGTGACAGCGAATACTTTGTTCAAGAATGACAAGAGGAGGAGGTATGCTTGGAAAAGGCCGAGAGATACGTGAAAATTTCAGTTGGATTACATCATGGTTAGGCAGAGATTTCGAAATCACTGGATCATACGGCGTACTCTAGAGGAGATGTACTCAGATCACAGTTTAGTAGCGGTGAATAGTACGGTGAAGTTTAAGAGACTAATCAGGAAGACTCATTGCTCAAAGAAGTAGGAGACGGAAACACTGATGAATGAAGTGCAAGCTTGAAATTCTCTGGGATATGAAACGGCTCAGAGGGCAGTTCGGTGGAAGAGGAATGCACATCTAGAAAAATGGCAATCACAAACATTGGAAAGAATAACGTAGGTGCAAAAAATGTAACTTCAAAGAAACCATGGTTAACAGAAGAAATACTTCAGTTGATCGACGAAAGATGGAAGTACAAAGATGTTCCGGGAAATTCAGGAATGCAGAAATGTCAGTCACTTAGGAATGAAATAAATATTAAGTGGAGGGAAGCTGAGGCGAAATGGTTGCATGAAAAATTTGAAGAAATCGACAATGAAATGATTATTGGAAGGACTGACTCAGTATATAGGAAAGTCAAAACAACTTTCATTGAAATTAAAAGCAAGAATGTTAATATTAGGAGTGCTATGGGAATTCTGCTGTTAAATGCTGAGGGGAGAGAGCAGATAGGTGGAAAGGCTACGCTGAAGGCCTCTGTGAGAGTGAAGACTTGTCTGATGACACGACAGAAGAAGAAACAGGAGTCAACATAGAAGAGATAGGGGATCCAGTATTAGATTCAGAATTTAAAAGAGGTTTGGAAGGCTTAAGTGGGTGTGATAGTTCTCTACAGCCAGAACTTCCGTGTTGGCGAATTTTACTATGTGATCGGTCTTACACAGTGCGTGCTCTGCCTCGGCCAATTTCTCCACCTGCCCCAATCTGCGATGTCGCTTTTGTTCTGTGATCCTGGTGTTACTTGATCGTCCAGTCAACCAGCATACACTTTTCCGCATGAACATACAATAAGCTGTATATTCTCGACATTGAAAGTGGGTCCCTTTTCTCCTTTGTCGATCTGAGACACTCTGATTTTATTTGTCGGTTTGTAAATAGTCTTTACGCCGTGTTTGCTCAATATATGGCCGATTCTGTCCGTCACTCAGGGAATGTATGACAGAAAGGCTGTGCCCGACATTTCTTTTTATGATTTGTCACTTAGTCGAGTGTTTGGCTCTGTTACACTCCTAATGTAAGTTGTGGAGTACCCATTGCTACTCAGATCACATTACACGTGTTGCACTTCGCGTCTGAGGCGTTGCGCCTCACATTTTGGTCTTGCTCGCGTTACGAGTGTATTAATTTTGCCATTTTTCTGGCTCGGGTGGTGATATGATAGTTTGCACAGGTCTTTGATGGTCCACCTTGATAAGGATCGCAAATTTCAAGCAGATCTTTTGAACTGGTCCCATTGGAGCCATTGTTCTCTTACGAGATGCTGTCCACAATTACAAAAACAATTACTGTCTGCCTTTGTTTCCTCTCAAACGACTCCGTCGTCCATATCATTTCGTAATATTATTATTCATAAGCATATAAACGTTTTGACAGGCTCTTTAAAGTAAGTTGACACTAACGGGTCCTTTCTCTTCTTCATGGGCTACATTTTACAGTTTTCTGATTTAAGAATAGAAATGATATCGAAACCGTCGTGGTGTCCAGTAAGTCATCAAGATACAATATTCTCCAGTTGTGAATAACCTCGTCATCGACTATGCTACAGTGCTGGTGACCCTGTCTCATAAACTGCCAACATCGTCGATTTTATGGATGATATTAGCTTTCCTCGCCAACGGTCTTGCCGCAGTGGTAACACTGGTTCCTTTCAAATCACCAATGTTAAACGCTGTCAGGGTTCCCTAGCACTTGGATAGATGACCGTTCGGATTTGCTGAGCACTGTTGGCAAGCAGGATGCACTCAGCCCTTTATAGGCCAATTGAGGAGCTGCTTCGCTGAGACGTAGCGGCTCCAGTCACGAAAACTCTCAATGGCCGGGAGAGCGGTGTGCTGAACACATGCCCCTCTGTATCCACGTCTAGTTCTGCCGATAAACAGAGGATAATACTGAGGTCGTTTGGTACCAATGGGCCTTCCGATGCCATTTCCCGCGCGATCGCTACGGTCGCAGGTTCTAATCCTGCCTCGGGCATGGATGTGTGTGATGTACTTAGTTTAGTTAGGTTTAAGTAGTTCTAAGTTCTAGGGGACTGATGACCTCAGATGTTAAGTCCCATAGTGCTCAGAGCCATTTGAACCATTTTGATGCCATTTCGGACGAAGTATAGTTTATTGGTTCTCCTTCGTCTACTCCTGCTATTACATTCGTCTGTGTAATCACCATCGAATGTGATGCAATATTTACTGCTATACTTCTGCTTCTGTAGCGCTACACACCTTTGGGAGCCTTGACATGTTCAACTACCTCTAGACTTTTCGATGTTTTGAAGCTGTTTTCCACCTCCAGACTCTCATGCTTGTGAGATCTGTTATATTACATCATCAATCCACCTCCATTAACGTCTATCAGCGTGAATCATACCTTTCACTATTTGCTTTTGTATTCTGTCCACCATCACTCTGCACATGTCCTAGCCACCGCATTCGTTGTGATTTGACAACTTTTACAATATGTCTTCCTCGTATTAATGCTTGTTTGTCTGTGTTGTAGCGTATCCTCAGCCTTCTTAATCCCTTATAGGGCCATAAATTTTACGTAATACTTTTCGCTCAGATGTTCTTAAAGCGTTTTCGTCAGCGACTACCCATCTGACCCATCTGTGACAACTGGCTTGTAACAAGGTTGTGAATTTTCAAAGTCAGCTCTGTTCCCTGCTTGTATCCTTTCCCTCATAGCCTTTCCAATGCCGTTATCGTTTGATATTAAGACCAGCGAGCAACTAAAAGAGGCCACTCCTTTGAAACATTTCTCACTTATATTTAGAACTTTAAGGTTCATCTGCCCTCAGATTCAGACGTTATCACATAATTGGTTTTATTTTAATTTAATATGAGCCCAGTTTTTAATACTACTCTCTCTGCTTTCAGACATGTTTCTTTCATTGTCTTGGAATATCTTCCTACTAACACGTTGTCATCAGCATGCGCACAAATCTGTCTACTTTTCATAAATGTGGTGTCTTTTCTATTGATCTTATTCACTACTCTGTGCGGGGCTGGATTGAATAAGACAGTGGAAAGACAATCACCTTGCTGCCCCTTCCCCCCCCCCCCCCCCTCAAATTGAAGACGAAACTTTTACCTATCCTGATCAAATATTTTTACTTAAGCTCTAGTTTCTGTAATTCCCATGATCAGTTTCTTAGCTTGCCATATATTCCAACTTCTCTCATCACTCTGTATAATCTTTGTCGATTTATGCTTTCAAAGGCTTGTCTGAAATCGATGAATAAGACGTGCCGATGTGTATTACGTTCGTAGAACTTGAGCATCATTTCTCTTATTGCAAATATGTAGACAGCTGTTCCTCTGTCCACACTGATGGTCCCCACGTATGTAATTTTGACTGCTAGTTAGGAATATAGGATGTCAATAATGTTCGAGGAGATGCTTTGTATACATTGTCCTACTATCGAGACCGTATTACGAGGGTGGAAAATACGTGTGTCAGTCTACAGAAGATGAGCGGGAAGAAATATTGAGGATATTCAGCCCAGTTGTGAATCGTGTGATTATTGCCTCAGCATGTTAAAGGACAACATTATCTCATTTTCGAGTGCTAAAAATAAGGAAACCAATTAAAGCCATCCTTCCTATACCGACTGGCATAAAAAGGATTACAGACGTCCTAAGTTACAATCTACCTTTAAAAACGTTGTGCCAGTAAGCCTCGCCACAACTTAAAAACAAGCCGCACGCGTGCACTGTCAACTCAAATCATAAAACATAAAACATAAGAAGCCGAGGCATCCACCGTTACCGAGGTACAGTTGCAAACTGAAAGCCATCACATATGAACAATGCCTAATGCTCAGCACCAACGGTACTACTATCTGTCATAAAATCTCTTAGAAATACCTGTCTGGTCCTAGCGCACTCCAATTAAAATTACCTGTATGCTGCAATCTGAACGGTGTAGGGAGGATTGTTTAATCTGATTAAGTTCTTTTTAGAAGTTGAAAATTGGCTAATATTGTCCCAGAACATGTTGTGGCAATTATACGATTGACAACTGGTCTGAATACCCTCAGTATTGCTTGAATAACAATTGTATGACGGCTTCATGTCAGTTAGCGGGAAGAAATGTTATCCGTGACTTACTTTCTCCGTTTTACCGTCTTGGGTATATTGCACGAGATGTATATGGGAGGAAATAGTACGTACATTTATGCGTTTAAGAATATGGTATCTCTAAATGTGATCTGAAAATGTTGTGTGGCACTTAATACTCTGCATGTAAGCTGTAACGGAACTTGTCTGAACGATGTATGCCGACGCTGTACTCCGTAGGCTAATGCGAAATGGCGTCGTGCGTCTATAGAGGTGACAAAACTGGTGATAATCTCAAAGGCTCTGACTGCGCGCACAATGCCTTTCTTGTAACACGTACTATTGTAGTTTCTTTGATAATTTCTGTGGCACACTCATTCTCGCTAAACAGACCCAAGACAGCTCGTGCAGCTGTTCTTTTTAACATCTTGTTTAGACGCTGGTGAACAGCATGTACAAATTTTGCAAAATGCATAACACTGTGTTGTCTATAATAATGATATGTATTCTGCTACTAGTTTCGTATTAAACCATCTTCAACGGTAGCAGTACAACATACAAATGTCAACAATGCGACAACGCGAAACGAAATAGATCAAAACAGAAAAAAACTGTTCAATCAATGAAAATACAAAATTTATGGCAGATTTATTCCACGTCATACATGCTGTGACATAAGTTACTACTGAAAACAATAACTGCCAATAAAAATGAAAAATCGTAGCAATATTACAGTACGATGGCCCATTATCTCCTCCTTTAATCCGGCACATCGACAAATAATACCCCAGACATAAAGAACCAGAATTTTGTAATCAACGTCTTACTACACCTTAGCATACTCCCAATAAATAGCATTTCACATTAATCCACTTTTATTATCAATCGACTATTCAATACAGCAGACGCGTTAATACACACTACTGGCCATTAAAATTGCTACACCACGAAGATGACGTGCTACAGACGCGACATTTAACCGACAGGAAGAAGATGCTGTGATATGCAAATGATTAACTTTTCAGAGCATTCACACAAGGTTGGCGCGCGTGGCCTACAACGTGCTGACATGAGGAAAGTTTCCAACCGATTCCTCATACACAAACAGCAGTCGACCGGCGCTGCCTGGTGAAACGTTGTTGTGATGCCTAGTGTTAGGAGGAGAAGTGCGTACCATCACGTTTCCGACTTTGATAAAGGTCTTATTGTAGCCTATAGCGATTACGGTTTATCGTAACGCGACATTACTGTTCGCGTTGGTAGAGATCAAATGACTGTTAGCAAAATATGGAATCGGTGGGTTCAGGAGGGTAATACGGAACGCCGTGCTGGATCCCAACAGTCGCGTACCACTTGCAGTCGAGATGACAGGCATCTTATCCGCATGGCTGTAATGGGTCGTGCAGCCACGTCTCGATCCCTGAGTCAACAGATGGGGACGTTTGCAAGACAACAACCATCAGCACGAACAGTTCGACAACATTTGCAGCAGCATGGACTATCAGCTCGGAGACCATGGCTGCGGTTACCCTTGACGCTGCGGGGTCACGGATTTTCTCTGCCTCGTGATGACTGGGTGTTGTGTGATGTCCTAATGTTAGTTAGGTTTAAGTAGTTTTAAGTTCTAGGGGACTGATGACCATAGATGTTGAGTCCCATTGTGCTCAGAGCCATTTTGAACCTTGACGCTGCACCAGAGACAGGAGCGCCTGTAATGGTGTACTCAACGACGAACCTGGGTGCACGAATCGCAAAAGTCATGTTTTCGGATTAATACAGGTTCTGTTTACAGCATCATGATGATCGCATCCGTGTTTGGCGACATCGCGGTGAACGCACATTGGAAATATGTATTCGTCATCGCCATACTGGCGTATCACCCGGCGTGATGGTATGGGGTGCCATTGGTTACACGTCTCGATCACCTTTTGTTCGCATTGACGGAACTTTGAACAGTGGACGTTACATGTCAGATGTGTTACGACCAGTGGCTCTACCCTTCATTCGATCCCTGCGAAAACCTATATTTCAGCAGGATAATGCACGACCGCACGTTGCAGGTCCCGTACGGACCTTTCTGGATTCAGAAAATGTTCGACTGCTGCCCTGGCCAGCACATTCTCCAGATCTCTTACCAATTCAAAATGGTCTGGTCAATGGTGGCCGAGCAACTGGCTCGTCACAATATGACAGTCACTAGTCTTGACGAACTGTGGTGTCGTGTTGAAGCTGCATGGGCAGCTGTACCTGTACAAGCCATCCAACCTCTGTTTGACTCAATTCCCAGGCGTATTAAGGCCGATATTACCACCAGTGGTGGTTGTTCTGGGTAATGATTTCTCAGGATCGATGCACCCAAATTGCGTGAAAATGTAATCACATTTCAGTTCCAGTATAATATATTTGTCCAATGAATACCCGATTATCATCTGCATTTCTTCTTGGTATAGCAATTTTAATGGCCAGTATTGTAGTTGCTACAGGTGACTATAGGTGGTTACCATTGCCAGTAGTAGCAAACACAAGGGCTAATCTCAGTGTACGAGGGCAGTTCAATAAGTAATGCAACACATTTTTTTTCTCGGCCAATTTTGGTTGAAAAAACCGGAAATTTCTTGTGGAATATTTTCAAACATTCCCGCTTCGTCCCGTATAGTTTCATTGACTTCCGACAGGTGGCAGCGCTGTACGGAGCTGTTAAAATGGCGTCTGTAACGGATGTGCTTTGCAAACAACAGGCAGTGATCGAGTTTCTTTTGGCGGAAAACCAGGGCATCTCAGATATTCATAGGCGCTTGCAGAATGTCTACGGTGATCTGGCAGTGGACAAAAGCATGGTGAGTCGTTGGGCAAAGCGTGTGTCATCATCGCCGCAAGGTCAAGCAAGGCTGTCTGATCTCCCGCGTGCGGGCCGGCCGTGCACAGCAGTGACTCCTGCAATGGCGGAGCGTGCGAACACACTCGTTCGAGATGATCGACGGATCACCATCAAACAACTTAGTGCTCAACTTGACATCTCTGTTGGTAGTGCTGTCACAATTGTTCACCAGTTGGGATATTCAAAGGTTAGTTCCCGCTGGGTCCCTCGTTGTCTAACCGAACACCATAAAGAGCAAAGGAGAACCATCTGTGCGGAATTGCTTGCTCGTCATGTGGCTGAGGGTGACAATTTCTTGTAAAAGATTGTTACAGGCGATGAAACATGGGTTCATCACTTCGAACCTGAAACAAAACGGCAATCAATGGAGTGGCGCCACACCCACGCCCCTACCAAGAAAAAGTTTAAAGCCATACCCTCAGCCGGTAAAGTCACGGCTACAGTCTTCTGGGACGCTGAAGGGGTTACTCTGTTCGATGTCCTTCCCCATGGTCAAACGATCAACTCTGAAGTGTATTGTGCTACTCTTCAGAAATTGAAGAAACGACTTCTGCGTGTTCGTAGGTACAAAAATCTGAACGAACTTCTCCTTCTTCATGACAACGCAAGACCTCACACAAGTCTTCGCACCCGAGAGGAGCTCACAAAACTTCAGTGGACTGTTCTTCCTCATGCACCCTACAGCTCCGATCTCGCACCGTCGGATTTCCATATGTTTGGCCCAATGAAGGACGCAATCCGTGGGAGGCACTACGCGGATGATGAAGAAGTTATTGATGCAGTACGACGTTGGCTCCGACATCGACCAGTGGAATGGTACAGTGCAGGCATACAGGCCATCATTTCAAGGTGGCGTAAGGCCGTAGCATTGAATGGAGATTACGTTGAAAAATAGTGTTGTGTAGCTAAAAGATTGGGGAATAACCTGGTGTAATTCAGTGCTGAATAAAACAACCCCTGTTACAGAAAAAAAATGTGTTGCATTACTTATTGAACTGCCCTCGTACAAGAATAGCAGTAAAAGTTATGAAATTAAAGCGCTATATCAACTCAGAATAAATAACTATCCGTCAAACTAATAACGCCACAAAGACAGTATGCAGTAAACGTTAGCATGACACGTCTGATAATCCAGATGATTAGTATTTCACTGCAACATTAAAAATACTGACGAATAATGCCATCTACATCCTGTACTTAAGAAAAGATAATGTACTGTGTTTCGCACTAAGCAATCATTTTGTAACGTTGTGTGTTTCTGAGAAGATCTTGTTTGGCACGTGTAAGAAAAAGAACATCTAGCTACACGTAACAGAATTCGAAGGTGGTAGGATTGTGGCCTATGGAGACTGCAGTTTATCGTTCCCCAACGCTACTGCTCGCGTTGACTGAGATCCCATAATTGTGGAATATATTGGTTCAGGACTATACTCAACGCCACGAATGATTTCAGTGGCAGCACGCGAATGGCGCTCGAGAAAAGGGACTTATTGTTCGCTCACCTATGCCGAGATCGTACTACTTTGTAACAGTATCTTGACGGGAAAAGGGTAGTGTTACGGGAAATAGGTATCCGGAGCACTGAGGCCTGTCAGCATGGCTACCACCGCTGTGGTTTCCCTAGACGTGGTAGCAGAGAAGGATAGCCAACAGTGGCACGCCCAACGACAACAACATGAGTGATACCTTGTCGTCTATTCAGGTGAGTCCTGGTTCCACGCACAGCATTATGAACGTGTTTGTATGAAGAGGTTGCGAGGGCAACGAACATTGCCAGATTACATCATCGCGAGCCCTTCGCACACAGCCTGATGGTAAGGGCAGAGGGATGTTGGGTACGCAACATGATCACCTGAGCACCTTGGTTGCCAAAGTCGCTCATTTGTACAGCAGCCGAAAATAAAGTATACAAAATACTTCCTCTCTAAGAGTTAGTAAATACCTCTATATTGAATCAGTTTAAGTCCTCAGACCATCCTCAGGTAACTAAGGACATTTATGTCGATAAGAAGGCCGTTGGAAATGTCTTAAGGTAACTGGTAGCTGCGGCGGCATAATTGCCTAAGGAAGCCGTTTGGAATAAGGAAGTATGATTCTTGTCGCTTCTTGATAATTTTAAATACTTTCTAACTATATCGTCTTACTTTGGGCACACATAGAAGCAAACAAGTGACCAGACAATGAAAATAACATTTAGTTCAAAAACCGTACACTTGCTGTTTGCTCCTCGTTGCTGCAACTGTGAGAGCACACGTGGAACTGATGCAGATTCAAATACACAAGATCGGCTGAAATCACTGAGCTGCGTTGCAGTAAAAGTTTGCAGTTAAAGGAACACTAACTGTGTACTGCAGTGTGTCCGTTGGTGGCAGTGAATACTATACATGTAAGCTGGAGCGAGACTTGTCTGAACGGCATATGCCGACGCTGTCCTCTGTAGGCTTATGCGGAACTAAGTCGTGCGTCTGTACAGATGACGCGTTCCTCCTATTTCTTTTTCTTTCCCTCTCTCTCTCTCTCTCTCTCTTTCTCTTCTTCCCCAATTCCACATAAGTGGGTCGGGCTGGCAGTGAATAAAACCCGCTGTTCTGCCAAAGGTTACATTAACTGTATTTAAGGATTGTTAAAATATATAATGAGTGACAATAACAGGTGATTTGAAGTTTATAAAGAGTGACAATAACAGATGATTTTGCAAAATATATACAGATGGATGATATTGACGATCTTTACAGAAAAACAGGTGACAATAAAAGAGAATTTTGTAAAACATGCGTAGATGGAAAATATTGACGGTTTTTAAAACTTGTTCAACTATTTTATATTGCAGTCACATTACAGTACTGATGAATGTGAACGATGCCTTGATGTAATGAGAATGTTAGATGACATATGAAGAAAGAGTCATGATGAAGGTGCGATGATAAGTAGGATTACGGGGCGTCCCTCCGATCGTGTGCAGCGGTGCTGGGAGATCCTGGCGTAGCCCTGGCGCCACGTAACTACAGGAGGCGTGTCTTACGCTTTCTTCCTCACTGGCGCCTGGAGAGGCTGGTTCTACGTTCAGCATCACTGTGGTGGTCTATTATCGACGATGCCGCATGAGCCGTGGGCCACCAAATTCACGAAACTTTGTTTTTGTAATGGGTTAAGGACGCTGCTTGTTCACTCTCATCAAGGTCTCCAAGACGTCATATTCCTAGAAGATAACGCAAGACCTTGGGGTTTTTCTGCATCGACGCTATGGTCATCGTTTTCTCCAGATTCCCAACACCATGGTAACTTACGATCAAGGATTACCGAGAGACTGCCACATCTCTTCACGCCTGCCATTTCGATTTATGAAATCTTGCGCTGCACGGAATGACATCAGACTCGACGCACAGCCAAGATAGCCAAGATAGCGAAGATTGGTACAGCAAGTGATGGCAGATCTGTATGGTTAATTTCATACTCCCTCTATCTCCCCCTCCACTCCGCCACCCAAAATAATCACACACTCGTCCTACTACACTTCATACATGGTATGAGTAAAATTCTGTTATTAACTACCCTTTCTGATGCCACAATTTTAAAGGCCTGCAGTGTAGTCAACGAACTGGTTATTTACTAACATGTCCGACGTCCTGCAGAATCCCGAACGGTACAATGGATGCCGGTAAGTGGCGCGTCGTGCCCTCCGAGGCGTGTCTAGGACGCCCTCCGCGTCATCCCATTGTCAGCGTCGCGTGACGAGCTGTCAGCGGCGTCAGCCGGCGGCGTCAACACGGCGCCCGCCGCCCCATTAATCACGGCGACGAGACGCGACGCTGCGCTGCGGCCCGCGATAAGCGCCGCGGCGGCAGCGCTGGCGTCGGCGTCGGCGTCGGCTTCGGCCGCGGAGCAGAGGAGGGAAGAGGGCGGGCGACGCCTGTCTGCCGCTGATAGCGGCACCGCATCATTTCTCTTCAGTTTCACTCCGCGGAAACCCACCGTCGATGGCTCGTTCTGCCCCTAGGCTGATTAATCCCGCGGGGTCGCCACCCCGGATACGGCTGGGACTGTGACCCGGAAGGCGGCCGTCTGTCGCAGGAGACAATGGAAGGGCTCAACCCGGCACAGGAAGCTGCGAAATGCCGCCAACACCTTGGCTTCAGTATGTCTCACCATCATTTCTGAAATTCTGCTTCGTATCTCTCGTCTAAGACGGTGACCTATCAGTCAGTTTAAACGGTTATAAATAGTACATGAGGACCAAGTCGTCGACTTGCTTTGGGTGATTCAGCCGCCGCTACCGATGGGCTTTATGCAACTTGCAACACCTTCAAATACTATGTGGAAGATTTTCGTATTCTTTCGCTCGCTAGGTGCGAACTACTACTACCACAGAAAAAACTGAACATAATCATTTGTAAGAAATTTAATGTCGTTAGACTTTTTATTGGGATTCGTTTCCGTTAGAGGCCGTAGTTTTTGAATTATTCAAGAAAAACCTACGAAAGTTACCTTCAAACTCGTTTTTCTTGAATAACTCAAAAACTGTTCCTTCGGCGAAAAGGTATCACGGTATAAAATGTAACTACATTAAATTTTCTGCAAAAAGATCCAGTTCATTTTTTTCTGTAGGACTAGTAGTTTGGGTTTAGTGAGCGAGAGAAGTTGAAAATATAGCACATTGTTTATGAAGGCATTGCGGGTTGCACAAAACCCATCCGTAGCGCAGCTGAATCCTGTTGTAAACACTTGAACAAACATGCATTGACATACATTAACCTTTCAACGTTTTCTAAATAACATGTTGTGCTAGAATTAAATTGAAAATGGTTCTTTGTCTCTGGTTTCGAACAAGGTTTTCAGGAGCTTTTCATGTTTCTTAGCCAAATACCAAGATCTTCTTCAGATACCTTCGTAAGGCAACTGCCGGAACTGATAAACCACTCATTTCTTCCCAATTGGGGATGCGTCCCTCCCACTGCGACCTGGCCTGGTAATTCATTGAAAAGAGGCTCCATAATCCGCCAGGTCTGAAACAGCCTTGTAAAAAAGGGCTATCGTAATTCGTTACCGTGAGCAGTAGCACAGTCCTTTGTTTTCATAGAATGGTTAACCATTCCGCATGAAAGACACCTTTCCCATGAACGTGAAGTTGCACTGCTGATCATCCTTCATTTACTAAACTGGAACGACATATGGCCTATCTTCATGGACGTATGACCGCTACATAGTTGTCATCTTCGTAGTTTTCCCAGCGCTTTCAGCATGACATAAATTGTTGTTGTTGTTGTGGTCTTCAGTCCTGAGACTGGTTTGATGCAGCTCTCCATGCTACTCTATCCTGTGCAAGCTTCTTCATCTCCCAGTACCTGCTGCAACCTACATCCTTCTGAATCTGCTTAGTGTATTCATCACTCGGTCTCCCTCTACGATTTTTACCCTCCACGTTGCCCTCCAATGCTAAATTGGTGATCCCTTGATGCCTCAGAACATGTCCTACCAACCGATCCCTTCTTCTGCTCAAGTTGTGCCACAAACTTCTCTTCTCCCCAATCCTATTCAATACTTCCTCATTAGTTATGTGATCTACCCATCTAACCTTCAGCATTCTTCTGAAGCACCACATTTCCAAAGCTTCTATTCTCTTCTTCTCCAAACTATTTATCGTCCATGTTTCACTTCCATACATGGCTACACTTCATACAAATACTTTCAGAAAAGGCTTCCTGACACTTAATTCTATGCTCGATGTTAACAAATTTCTCTTCTTCAGAAACGTTTTCCTTGCCATTGCCAGTCTACATTTTATATCCTCTCTACTTCGACCATCATCAGTTATTTTGCTCCCCAAATAGCAAAACACCTTTACTACTTTAAGTGTCTCATTTCCTAATCTAATTCCCTCAGCATCACCCGACTTGATTCGACTACATTCCATTATCCTTGTTTTGCTTTTGTTGATGTCCATCTTACATCCTCCTCTCAAGACACTGTCCATTCCATTCAACTGCTCTTCCAAGTCCTTTGCTGTCTCTGACAGAATTACAACATCATCGGCGAACCTCAAGGTTTTTATTTCTTCTCCATGGATTTTAATACCTACTCCGAATTTTTCTTTTGTTTCCTTTACTGCTTGCTCAATATACAGATTGAATAACATCGGGGAGAGGCTACAACCCTGTCTTACTCCCTTCCCAACCACTGCTTCCCTTTCATGTCCCTCGACTCTTATAACTGCCATCTGGTTCCTGTACAAATTGTAAATAGCCTTTCGCTCCCTGTATTTTACCCCTGCCATCTTTAGAATTTGAAAGAGAGTATTCCAGTCAACATTGTCAAAAGCTTTCTCTAAGTCTACAAATGCTAGAAACGTAGGTTTGCCTTTCCTTAATCTTTCCTCTAAGATAAGTCGTACGGTCAGTATTGCCTCACGTGTTCCAGTATTTCTACGGAATCCAAACTGATCTTCCCCGAGGTCGGCTTCTACTAGTTTTTCCATTCGTCTATAAAGAATTCGTGTTAGTATTTTGCAGCTGTGGCTTATTAAACTGATTGTTCGGTAATTTTCACATCTGTCAACACCTGCTTTCTTTGGGAATGGAATTATTATATTCTTCTTGAAGTCTGAGGGTATTTCGCCTGTTTCATACATCTTGCCCACCAGATGGTAGAGTTTTGTCAGGACTGGCTCTCCCAAGGCCGTCAGTAGTTCCAATGGAATGTTGTCTACTCCGGGGACCTTGTTTCGGCTCAGGTCTTTCAGTGCTCTGTCAAACTCTTCACGCAGTATCGTATCTCCCATTTCATCTTCATTTACATCCTCTTCCATTTCCATATTATTGTCCTCAAGTACATCGCCCTTGTATAGACCCTCTATATACTCCTTCCATCTTTCTGCTTTCCCTTCTTTGCTTAGAACTGAATTTCCATCTGAGCTCTTGATGTTCATACAAGTGGTTCTCCTGTCTCCAAAGGTCTCTTTAATTTTCCTGTAGGCAGTATCTATCTGACCTCTAGTGAAATAAGCCTCTACATCCTTACATTTTTTCTCTAGCCATCCCTGCTTAGCCATTTTGCACTTCCTGTCGATCTCATTTATGAGACGTTTGTATTCCTTTTTGCCTGCTTCATTTATTGCATTTTTATATTTTGTCCTTTCATCAATTAAATTCAATATTTCTTCCGTTACCCAAGGATTTCTACTATCCCTCGTCTTTTTACCTACTTGATCCTCTGCTGCCCTCACTACTTCATCCCTCAAAGCTACCCATTCTTCCTCTACTGTATTTCTTTCCCCCATTCCTGTCAATTGTTCCCTTGCTCTCCCTGAAACTCTGTACAACCTCTGGATCTTTCAGTTTATCCAGGTCCCATCTCCTTAAATTCCCACCTTTTTGCAATTTCTTCAGTTTTAATCTACAGGTCATAACCAATAGATTGTGGTCGGAGTCCACATCTGCCCCTGGAAATGTCTTACAATTTAAAACCTGGTTCCTAAATCTCTGTCTTACCATTATATAATCTATCTGATATCTTTTAGTATCTCCAGGGTTCTTCCATGTATACAACCTTCTTTCATGATTTTTAAACCAAGTGTTAGCTATGATTAAGTTGTGCTCTGTGCAAAATTCTACCAGGCGGCTTCCTCTTTCATTTCTTAGCCCCAATCCATATCCACCTACTACGTTCCCTTCTCTCCCTTTTCCTACACTCGAATTCCAGTCACCCATGACTATTAAAATTTCATCTCCCTTCACTATCTGAATAATTTCTTTTATTTCATCATACATTTCTTCAATTTCTTCGTCATCTGCAGAGCTAGTTGGCATATAAACTTGTACTACTGTAGTAGGTGTGGGCTTCATATCTATCTTGGCCACAATAATACGTTCACTATGCTGTTTGTAGTAGCTTACCCGCATTCCTATTTTCCTATTCATTATTAAACCTACTCCTGCATTACCCCTATTTGATTTTGTGTTTATAACCCTGTAGTCACCTGACCTGAAGTCTTGTTCCTCCTGCCACCGAACTTCACTAATTCCCACTATATCTAACTTTAACCTATCCATTTCCCTTTTTAAATTTTCTAACTTGCATGCCTGATTAAGGGATCTGACCTTCCATGCTCCGATCCGTAGAGCGCCAGTTTTCTTTCTCCTGATAACGACATCCTGTTGACTAGTCCCCGCCCGGAGATCCGAATGGGGGACTATTTTACCTCCGGAATATTTTACCCAAGAGGACGCCATCATCATTTAATCATACAGTAAAGCTGCATGCCCTCGGGAAAAATTACGGCCGTAGTTTGCCCTTGCTTTCAGCCGTTCGCAGTACCAGCACAGCAAGGCCGTTTTGGTTATTGTTACAAGGCCAGATCAGTCAATCATCCAGACTGTTGCCCCTGCAACTACTGAAAAGGCTGATGCCCCTCTTCAGGAACCACACGTTTGTCTGGCCTCTCAACAGATACCCCTCCGTTGTGGTTGTACCTACGGTACGGCTATCTGTATCGCTGAGGCACGCAAGCCTCCCCACCAACGGCAAGGTCCATGGTTCATGGGGGGGGGGGGGGGGGGGGGGGGGGGGGGGGGATGACATAAATTATGAGAAATTAAACGTCGGTTATTTTGATACATTAAAGTTGTAAGTATTTTATAAAATGACGCTACAGTAAGTTCAGAAGAATTTTAATAAGAAAAATGGTCCTAAACCACTATTTTGCGATACAGTACGTCTACATTTGCAAATTTTTCTTCAATAAGAATCACTCGCAATGTTATATTTGCTAGAAAGTCTTCTTCCCCATTACAAGACCAATCGTTGTGTACGCTCGTATTTCAGTGATTGCGCTACCGTATATACCTGCATGTAACGCCTTCGACAAGTCAGGTCACCACATCAACGTGCGTGCTTCCAACTACTGCCTCCTGCTTCGCGTGGACGAACGGAGGATGGATTTTTTCACCGTAGTTATTTGCACATTCCATGTTGATTCATTGTGAGGACATTTTCTATCTCCATAAATGACGCAATATGATATGTAAAAGTAAAACGTGTTCTACAATTATACAGGATATCTAGCCATATTGCTCTGTAATTGTACTGTTCTGTTCGACGTCCATTCATGAAAAGGGTAGTGACGGTACACCTTTTTACAATCACTTGGAAAGCTTCAATGCTCGAGCGAACTACGATAGACTGCTATTAGAATAGGAGCAAGTTCCTTCGTATACTCTCTGTAGAACCATATGCCATCAGGTCAAGTCGGCGTTCCCTCTGCGGAGCTGTTTTAGTTGATTTTATATCCAGCAGCCCCTTATTTCGATATGTATTTTAACCGTACGATGCCTGACAGAATGAACCGCAGTACGATCTTTCTCAGTGAAACGATCTTGGAAAACGGGATTTACTATTTTTGTCTTCCATTTCGGAGCCTGTGCGATCTTTCAGACACTAGACAGAAGGCTTTATCCGTTTACTGATTTATTTAGAACCAAAAATTCATAGGTACTTATGTCAGATTAGTAGGCACATTTTTACTTTCGAATTCGGTGAACCCTTCACCCATACATTCGTTTAAGATTTTTCCAGTTGTTGTTGATCTACATTTTTCCAGCTGCATCACTGATGATGCTTTGTTTGCTTTTGGTCCGTAATTCTGATGGGCCTGCTAAACCACGGCGTGTATTCCCTCTTTTCGCGGCTTTTCTCGGCACGTATTTTCTTAAGGGCTATTGTACAATACTCTTGAACCTCCTTCATTTATATTCAACAGTTTCAGTCGCAAAGATGAACACTTCAGTTTATCTATTCAGTTAATTCTTTACTTTTGTATGTCGTAGGGGAATGTGTTGTATCTTCGAGCCGGCCGAAGTGGCCGTGCGGTTGTAGGCGCTAAAATCTGGAACCGAGCGACCGCTCCGGTCGCAGGTTCGAATCCTGCCTCGGGCATGGATGTGTGTGATGTCCTCAGGTTAGTTAGGTTTCATTAGTTCTAAGTTCTAGGCGACTGATGACCTCAGAAGTTAAGTCGCATAGTGCTCAGAGCCATTTGAACCATTTTGTATCTTCGAACACTTTTCAGACTTTGACCTCTAGCCACCCCTGCAACACGAGGACGTACGGAAAAGTAACACCTTCGAATGTTTTATGTCAAAAGGCATAAAGATTTTTAAATAAAACGAATTTTATTAACATTTTACATCTTTATTCTTGATGTATACATATTTATTTCTCAACAGTCACTCTGGCGCGGAACACATTTCTCGCAAAAAGAAACCAGTTTGTTGGTAGCGTTACAGTAAAATGTTTGACTTGGTTGATGGAATCCGATCATAGTGGTCCTCGAAGGTGTTTTTTAAGTTTTGAAAAGCCATAAAAATCCGGTGAAGCCAACCGGACTATATGGACGATGATCGATAACAATGAATCGAGGGCCTGTTGCAGATGTTGCAGCGCTCGTGTGCAGTTAGGCATTGTCATGATGAAGGCGTGGGTTCTCCATGCGTGGACGAAATTTTCTGCTGTTAGAAACTCGATCACGGCGAACCAAAACATTAAGACTACCTACTTAAAGTCGTGTTGGTCCATTTCCAGAACGCCCATTAGCAGTGGTTCTGTGTACCATGGATTCGACAAATATGTGATAGGTCTGGGCACCAGATGCCTACGGACATGTCTCACACTTCCTGTAATTTACGGGCCGATGGTTTGTGGTTCGGAGCTGGCGCCCGATGGAGTCCCAGTTGGGTTTCATCGGAATCTGACGCCCAATACATCAACATGAGTTCACTATCATGCTCGTCAAACCATTGCAGCACGATTCTGGCCTTGCGACATGGATAGTTATCCTGCTGGAAGATGCCATCGCTGTTGGGAAAAAATCAAGCATAAGTGGTTAGAGGTGGTCCCCAATAATGATCATCGATCTAGTTTCACAATAAATGGAATTCATCCAACCAGGCGACACGATTCCATTGATCTGCGGACCAATCTCCATGATGCCAACAATCCCACTGTAATCATGATGTTCTAGGGTGAAACTACGAACACATAGGTGTCCTCTGCTGCGGAACACCATGTTCAACACTGTGCAGAGACCAGTGTTCTCCAAAAGGCTTGTGCTTGCATCAGCACTGTACTCTTTCGCCTGTTCTGGCACAGATTACCATCTATCCTGCTTCAGGGAGGGGGTAAGCCTCCGATCCCTTAGTTCTGTGGTGAGGTATGGACGTCCAATTTCTTGTCGTCTACTCGTGCTCTCAGCATTCTTCAATCACTGTTCATGGGTGCCCACGACAATAGCACCGAACAGCGGACCAACTTCGCCGTTTCCCAGATGGTTTCTCCCATGCACTGGGCCACAACGATCTGGCGTTCGTGAAAGTCGCTTAAGTCGACTGATATCCGCCATTTATCGCCGCTAGAATGATTCTCCATTCGTCTCTGCTCCGCTCATATACTAGTATGATTCCTATTTCGTCACTGCTCCACTCATATACTTCTCTCGCCACGTCACGTGCCCTCAGCGGCAGCAGGCAGCATACGACCTCGCGATGGGCAGTGGTCATAATGTTCTGGTCCATCAGTGTGGTTACGTTACGCACCGCCAAGTCGCACGCTACATTTCGGAGCGCTCTAGCGGCAGATACTTGCAGCTTACGTTAGCGAAGAAGGAAAGTCCACCGTGTATTATGTATGACATGTAATAACCCAACCGTTAATATATTCTCTCTTCCATTTTAGAAATAATAGCATTCACCTTATATGTGTTGCAGTCTTTCTCCGAAATTACAAAAATTAGTCCGAAAAAGTAAAGTTTTTCCAAATATGAAAAAAGGTTTCGAAGTACGGCATCGTCATACACTAGGGAACGTGTACTCTATCCAAAGTTAAATGTGTTATAGTCGAGAAAACTTTGTCGATACTGTATTTAACAGTCCATCTTACACATTATTAATCTACGACACAAAGATAGCCAAGAACTGAAATCAAAGTAAGCAGAATCATCATCAAAAACCAGTTGAAAGTTAAAAACTGTTTTGTAATAGAATCTAATACCTCACAACAAGTCACGCCGCTGATCGTGGCTGTTGGAAAGCCCTTAACAAACTATCAGCCTTAATAAAATCCCTTAAGCAATAAAATACACAATCCCCCCAACTACAAGAAAAGCTGGGAAGGCATTCAGTTTAAATGTGACTCCCTGTGGTACACGCCAGTTGAAACATTGAAAACGATCCTTAAATAAATATAAAATCCCCGAAAATGCAAGATACGCCGGGAAGACATGAAATTTAAATGTGACATCCCACTGACACACACCAGCAGAAACATTAAGAATGACCCTTAAATAAATATCCAATCCCGCTAGATACAAGAAAAGGCAGCAAATGGCAGCTGATGACAATTACAGCCAACAGGCAATAAGCAGGTAAGCTTTACAATGAAGCCAATGACTGTCGACAAAAAAAAAGGAAAAATCTTAATAGTTCATACTCATAATTGAAGGGTTTTGAAACTTAACAATGTCCAGAATTAGCAATAAGGGTGTAAGGTTTAAACAGGTAATTAAAGACTTGAAACTTCAGACTTGCAGAACACGCTTCAGAGTTTAAGTGTTTGCTGAAGTCACAATGTTGTGTAGATCAAGAGTTCCGGAGTTAATAGGCGATTCTCCGCCGAGGCACATATCAAATGTTCAAATTTCCTTAACCTGAGCCAACGCGAGTCGGCTGGTAGAGACGCCAGATTGCGGGTCAACCTAGACTTCGTGCGACGACGGAAGTGTTGTCGCACAACAGAAAGAAAACACGTCCCTGCTCCGTGCCCAGGAAACAGGAACGCGTCGTCTACTTCAAAAACTACCCTGCCCGCACACATCAGAAGGGAACAGTACTCTGCCCAAATAAAGCTACAAACGAGAACGTCTAGGCTGTACGCAGTATTAACTTATTACAAAAGTTACTACACATACGAGTTACAAGCTTAACACTTCTTAAAATTATTTGAAAATTAACAAGGTGAAATATCAACGCCTGTAAATCCAGTCACTAGGGCATACTCATTTGTAAAAGGTGCCTTGCCTTTGATACAGATTACTGTATGTTACAGTTTCAACTTCACCCATTCAATTTACAACAGCGAATGCTTCTATACTTGCACGGAATATGGCCTGGAACAATAAATTATTATCAGTAACGCTGAGCGATGATCACTCACACAGTCACTCGAAGGTGGAGTTAATATGAGAGGTCTAATTTCACATTAACACAGACGTGGCCTTTCGGTAACAAGTACCAACAAAAAAGCAACACACAACTCCACTTAGGTGCACTGGAGCCGTGACTTCCTGGATACCAAGCAGGGGTGGTATTGCCTCCACTCCGTACGGGTGCCGTAAGATTTGAGCTTGCCGAGTTGCCCGGGAACTTGTCGAGCAGGTTGCATGCGGTCTCCGCTGCTCTTCCTGCAACTCGTCGCTATCAGTCCTTAATCCAGCCGGTAAAGCCTACCTCCGACCGATTTAATCACTTGCGGCTTCCCGAGACCCGTGCCGGGCAGCAGGAGTCCCCCAAAACCAACAACTTGCGAGCCACAAGCCCTCCAGCTAACTGGCCTTACCAGTGTCCTCCAAAAACCAACAACACACCCCTCGACCAACCAACCTAGTTCCTGACATATGGTGAAGACCGGTATCGACATGCCAAGTAGTTAGTGGCACCAGCGGTGTGCCATGCCCGCCAAAATTTAAGCCCCCACAGTTCACAAGCTATTGAAAGTTAACACAAATTTCCTTTTCCTAGCGAGGAAAAAATATAAGGCATTAAAGAAACTCAGTACATTTGCAAATATCATGTGATCTGTGACAGAAAACATTTTTCCGTTTCAGGGTAGAAGATGTTGTACGAACTTCGAAGTATGGCTTAAACATTCACTCATTACGTAACTGGTTTTAGAAGGATACTGAATTTCATATATCATAAAACTCTGCATTTGCAGAATTAACAGTACTCTACAAACAACTTAAATATTATATACAGTATTTAAACGTTTAGAACCCGTAAAATTTATAAATCCTGCACAGAACGCATCCTCATTTATTACAGCTTATGGCGGTTTGTAGTTCGCATTCTTTCATGTAATTCTAAAATTGGTCACAAGATTGAAACACCGACCAGGAAATATTATGTGTTCTTTTCGTACACTGTCATCGAGGTACAATATTGCCTCCTACTTACTAAGCAGCAGCATATTTTCTGTCTTCCTATATTCCTACTGAAACTCGTAATCACTGATGCTATGAGGGCCTTATGATCATTGATAGGTCTGCTTTAAATGAGGAGGAAATCTCGGCCCCGTTTATAATGAGAACATGTAAGATGTTACCCTACCAAGTCGATTCTCTCACAGCTCAACGTCATTTTCGGATGTCTTCACAACAGATGAATCCTCGTCCACGTCGACAGAATTTCTGACATCGTGCAACATTTGACATTTTCGAACGCTTTTTCCAAGCCTACAAATCCTACGAACGTCTCTTGATTTTTCTTTAGTCTTGCTTCCATTACCAACCGCAACGTCAGAATTGCTTCTCTGGTGCCTTCACCTTTCTAAAGCCAAACTGATCGTCATGTAGCACATCCTTTTTCCATTTTTGTTAGATGGTATGCCCCCAGACTCATACATTGCAAACATCAACGTAAATAGTCGCTTTGTTGCCACTTCTCCCAATGACTGTAGGAATTCTGATGGAATGTTACCTACCCTTTCTAATTGGACATCAGTAAGGACACTTTCTGTCGAATATTCTGCTGGTTCTTTTAGAAGAAATACCAGTGGTCATTCGGCAGTGTATGTGGCTGCAACACGACGATTTTCCAGCTCACTCGTCCCGTGCAACAACCCAAATACTGAATGAGAACTGCAGTGGACGTTGGATAGGACCAAATTCGGTTGTGAAATGGCATGCGAGGTCAACCGATTTGACTCCCCTTGATTTCCTGTTTGGGGACCACTCAAAGATGCAGTCTACGACGAAGCCCCAACTACGCCAGACGATACGTGTCGTCAAATTGCTAGTGCGTGCTCTACCATATCACCGCTGTAACTACATCTGTTCATCGTTCTTTGGAAGAGCGACTGCAAATATGCCTTTCCGTCTATGGTGAACAGTTTGAACACATATTTAAATGAAGGATGTTGTTGTTGTGATCTTCAGTCCTGAGACTGGTTTGATGCAGTTCTCCATAAGGATAAAGTTAATTTTTTTGGAAGACAAAGTGCATGTTATGTGATCTGAGTGGTTACCAAATCATTCTTTGCAAATTGTTTATTATATTTACATGTTTACGAAACTGCATTGCAATGTAAAATAAGTCGACAGCATGTATTGCACGTAACTGGTAACACAACGTTCAGCACGAAACGTCGATTAGTTAAGCACATTATTTATTTTGTTTGCGGAACACGGATAAACACCAAGCATTTTTAGAAAAGTGTATAGATCAACAAATGTATTTCACGCGATATACATTGAAGAGCCAAAGAAACTAGTTCACCTGCCTAATATAGTGTAGGACCCCGCGAGCACGCAGGAGTGCCGCAATACGACATGGCATGGACTCGACTAACGGAGGGAACTGATACTATGAACCCTGCAGGGCTGTCCATAAGACCCTACGAGTAGGAGTGGGTTTAGATCTCTTCTGAAAAGAACGTAGAAAAGCATCCCAGATGCTCAATAATGTTCATACCTGCAGAGTCTGGTGGCCAGCGGAAGTGTTTAAACTCAGAAGTTTGTTCCTGGAGCAGCTCTGTAGCAATTCCGGACGTGCAATGTTTTGCTGGAATTGCCCAAGTCCGTTAGAAAGCACAATGCAATGGCACGATGCAGGTAATCAGACAGGATGCGAACGTACGTGTCACCGGTCACAGTCGTATCTAGACATTCCATGATTACCATATCACTCCAACTGCACACGCCCAACACTATTAGAGAGCTTGCACCAGGTTGAAAAGTCACCTGCTGACACCCAGGGCCCATGGATTCATGAGGCTGTCTCCATACCGGTACATGTCCATCGGCTTAATAAATTTGAAACGAAAGCCGTACGACCAGGCAACACGTATCCAGCCATCAACAGTCCGATGTCGTGATTGACGGACGCAGGTGAGGCGTAAAGATTTCTGTCGGCAGTCATCAGGGGTACATGAGTGGGCCTTCGCTTCCGAAAGCCAATATCAAGGATGTTTCGTTCAGTGGTCCGCACGCTGACTCTTGTTGATTGTCCAGCATTGAGCTCTGCATCAATTTGCTGAAGGGTTGCACTTCTGTCACGTAGAACGATTCTCTTCAGTCGTTTCGGTCCCGTTCTTATATGATCCTTTTCCGACCGCAGCGATGCCCGAGATTTGATGTTTTACCGGATTCCTGATATTCACGGTACACTGGCAAAATAGTCGTACGCGAAAATCCCCACATCATCGCTACCTCGGAGATGTTGTGTCCCATCGCTCGTGCGCTGACTGTAACACCACATTCAAACTCACTTAAAACTTGATAACCTGCCCTTGTAGCAGCAGTAACCGATCTAACACCTGCGCCAGACACTTGTCTTATAGGCGTTGCCAACGACAGGGCCGTGTTCTGCATGTTTATACACCTCTGTACTTGAATATGCATGCCTATACCGGCTTCTTTGGCGATTTAGTGTAATGTAGAGCAGTGTAGTAGAGACAGTTGTGCGACAGCATGTATTGTACCTAAGAAGCAACCAGCCACGTGCAGGAAACGAGAGGTCAAATTTTGCTTCTAACATTTCGATATTTAATACAAAAGGTGCTTTTTACAGTGTAAATGACCTCTCTATTTTTGAAGAATGGTTGATTCCTCTGTTTCAGCTCACGTAAATCTGGGAGGATACACAAATGTGAAATAATTTTCCTAAGTTCTTTGTGATACGGTAGATTATAGCCGTGTCGTATTCCCGTATTGAACATCAGTAGATAAACCCGCATCTAGATCGTAAGTTGGTTCAAGGCCTATCTTACGGTATACAACTTCGTAGCATGACTCGTGATGCCTGCTTGGTTGTGTCTGCACCGCAAATGCAGTTTCCGGCCATAGTGCTCTCGCATTCTAGGACATTTCAACGTCAACATAAACGAAGGCGACAACACTTAATTGACTTCTCGAGAGCTGTCAAATGCAGTTATAAAAAGTATCCGCTTCCATTAAAAAGGAAGTTCTTACTTTGGTGTCTCAGCTGATACCAACGCTAACAACATTAACGAGACAGGATCATACACATATATGAGTTATGGCTAAACATTGGTCTCCGTCTCGATAAGGCAATACTATGCTCCACGTTTCCGTTGCGCAAAGGTAAATAAATCGTTTCCCTTGGTTTCGGTGCAAAAATTCCTCCAGCCTTAATTAACCAAAATTTGACTGTAAATAAGTTATACAAAACTGCAACCACCCACAAACAAGAAGACCATATTTATAAGCCTGACTTTCCTAGGGAAGATTTCTCACCCAACTTTCAACTCCTTCAAGACATACAACATAAAAATAAGTTTCTTCACCAACAACAAAATACAAAATAAAATCATTCGAAGCACCAATACCACTATACAACAGTACCAAAAGTCAGGTGTGTACAAACATTTGTAACTCACGTTCAAGCGTGTACATTGGACAAACTGGTAGAAGCTTCACAACAAGATTTAAAGAACACGTAGATACACTCCGTCTTAACAACCTGAATAAGTCGAGCTTAGCCACACATCCAATGGCACTGAGCACTATGGGACTTAACTTCTGAGGTCATCAGTCCCCTAGAACTTAAAACTACTTAAACCTAACTAACCTAAGGACATCACAAACATCCATGACCGAGGCAGGATTCGAACCTGCGATCGTAGCGGTCTCGCGGTTCCAGACTGTAGCGCCTAGAACCGCTCGGCCACTCCGGCCGGCTTGCCTCATATCTTGCCCAACACAAGCGTTCTGCAAACAACATAGAACAGAATCTCCAAATACTCCATTTTGCCAAAAAGGCACAATACATGACCATCTTGAAGAAATTGAAATATTTATCTACACAAATACAGCACGCGACTGCCTACTCAATGATAAAATTGAACTGAGAAACAAATTTTTCCTTCAGAACTTCGAAGATCTACTAGTTCGAAACAAGTAACCACAGAATGAGCCCTACACCGCCTCCCCCCCCCCCCCCCCCCCCAACGATCTCCCCCCTCCCTCTCCTTATATCCTAACTACACTGGTGTCAATGGAATATCCTACCACAGAATAAAACCTGTACTATATTTCTAAATGTTAAAGCCCTCTACTGTTAACATAAATCAGTACTTTTATACATATTACTTCTAGCTGGAACAAACAGAAGCTGCCCTTTACCAATATTCCAGATCACTTTAATGTAGGAATTAAACATAAGTCAACAGTTAAAGAACTTCCGTTCACTGTTTTTTTAAATACAAAGTGTGCAGCTATACAAACAGATTTAGTCCATTACAATCACTATAACTTTTATACATATACCTTTAGCTAAAATAAACAGAGTCTACTCTTTCTAATACCCCAGATCATGTTAACATAACAACAGAAATAAGTCGACACTTCATCTGAAGGTTTTTAATTAATTTAAATTTAAATATAAAGGTCCTGGTCATACAGGCAGCTGCATCTCACTGCAGATAGAGTAACTCTGTATCATTGATTCCTGGTTATTCATGTTATTGCCAATCATGATTTAAGAAAATTGCTATAAACTGCCCTATTTTATACGTAATATGCAAATAGAAGCAAGCTATCAGATCACCTGAAGTTTGTTCTTGTAGTAATTTATTTATTTATTTATGTTATTTTGTGCTCTCATGTTATCTCCAGTCTGATTAAAATATTTGCACTTATAGCGACTTTAATACAGGTAAAGAAGAACAAATTACATCTCTGTGGAAAGTGGGTCTGTGCCATATCTTTCTGTCAATATCTTTGTTACAAGCAACAGTTGTAAAGCACATGATGGATGCTGGAAAAAGTCTCGCTGTGAGAGTGTGAATTAACATAGTTTGTGTGGAAGTGTGTGTAGTGATATAATAACTGGAAATCAAAATGGAGGCCGGCAGATGCACACTAACCGATAAAAGCCGCCTACACTGTCACAGAAAGAAAGAAACCGAATTTACATCCATATCGACAGATAAGCTATAGTCATGGCGATACATTAAAGTGTGTTCCATCATTTTGTCATAGAACCAGCACCCAGCATTATGCTAGCAACAATAATGTAAGATGAACCTGAAAAGGTTCGAAAACCGGTTCATGGAATAAAACATAATTATTCAAAAAAGTGACTGTTTGCAGTTTTGTGTAACTTATTTACATTC
Source organism: Schistocerca serialis cubense (assembly GCF_023864345.2). Lineage (NCBI taxonomy): Eukaryota > Metazoa > Arthropoda > Insecta > Orthoptera > Acrididae > Schistocerca > Schistocerca serialis. The sequence goes on from NC_064642.1 coordinate 171,992,596, forward strand.
AGTATACAGTCACGGTTCTAAAATATCCGTAATGGATAAGCATTACAAAGTGTGACTATTGCACATATGAGGCTCTACAATCACTTTGATAATGCCAGAGATCTACCAAAGAAACTGCCAACAGTACTCCTGGAACATTATGCTGCGGCATGGGATTTTTACCAGGTGAGGTTCACGCGGGATATCGAAAAAGTACTAAGAAGGACAACCTTTTGTGTATTACAACAGAAGGTAATGAAGGAGAGAGAATCACACGCATGGTACGCGAGTTGGGGCAGCAACCATTAAAACAAAGGTAGTTTTCGTTGCGGCGAGATCTTTACACGAGAGTTCATTCAGCTAACTTTTTCCTCTGAATGCGAAAATATTCCGTTGACCAACCTACGTAGAGAGAAATGATCACCTTGAAAAAATATGAAGAATCAGATATATGTGTTGTTTTCTTCCGGCGGTTATTCGATAGTAAAACGGTAGAGAAACAGTTTGAAAGTTGATTCTTCAATTTCTCCAGGCGTGTTTCATCTCGGGTGAACAGCAGCCTGGTGCGAGTGTACAAAGGGCACAATATTTCGGCAGTCGACCTTGTTGCCATCATCAGGTGTGAATTACACATTATATGTGCAGATGTAGATGAGAGAAGAAAGAAATATTAAAGGTTTCGTCGATAGAGTGGTCATTAGAAACGGAAAATTCCTTGGTAAGCATACTGTGTCGACACTGGTCTTTCTTCCTAACGTTCCTTCTACATCATCGGTGCAACCGTAAGTACGCAGATATAACATCCTTTGTATAAGTCAGGATTACAAAATGGGTTTCCCATTCAGAAATCGTATTTGAATCTTATTTTCTTTCTTTTGTGAGAAGATCGTGATATGCGTCGCGTAAGAAAAATAAACATCTATCCGCACATTGTTTGGAGATCGGCCCCAGTCCTAAGAGATGAGCGATTCTTTGCCGGCTAAAATGTATTCTCATTGATAGTAAAGACCTCAGCGTTGTATCTGATGGAGAAGAAGACAATCATGCAACCAACATACACATTTGACTTCCACCGAGAGACTCGCGACTTCACCACTGTTCGTGTTTAACCCACAGGTGAGTGGGAGCTGGCCAGGCCAGGCGGTGACGGTCCCCAGGCGAAAGCAGGGGCAATAAATAAAGCTGACAGACTTCGCCACAGGTGCCTCAACGCTACCGCGACTTAAGGCAGCAACCAGAAGCCTGTCGACTGTGACCATCGTAACTGCCGATTGCTTCCGGACAGTGGCTATTTGCCACTTCTGCTTTCGCTGTATTGCTTATACTTCTTACTGTATTCCAATGAACTGTACTGCACTTAACACGCAAATTGCAATTACAGGGGCCATAGTTCATTGGTTCAGGGAACTTCCATTTCAGTGTTTCATTTCATAGCGGAGTGTTATACTGTCTTGAATTTCAAACTGCTGTTCCTTACAAAAACTCAGTAACTCGTACTTTTTGCACATCATCGTTTGAGTTATGAATATTTGTCTACACATTGTCTCCATGTGTCTCCTCGGTCTTCTTAATTTGTGGTTTTGGAGAGAGGTGTTCACCACAACCAGCAAATTCTAAGAGTTTCTGCTCTCTCATTACTATACCCTATTCCATATTCTCCCGTAGACTACCTTCAGCTCCCTCTAGGTGTGCTTCATCATTAGCTTAAAATGTTCGAAATCCTCCAAGGAAGTGTCTAACAAGTAGTAAAACCATTTACATATATCGCAAACTCTAATCATCCCTTCACATAATCTTAAAGAACTTATTGCAGTTCTGGAAGTTAAAGTGGGTTCCAACAGGCCATTCACGTTATTTTATTCGAGAATAATTATAGATCACACCGCCAACGAATTACAGGTTTTGAAGAAAAATTATAGCTTCCTTTCTCAATTAAAAATCAGTTGAATACGTTACTTCAGCGTAGCTGCGTATGAAACGACATGATTGATCAGACAGTTGTTTTTCGTTCCACTCAATTTTAAAACAAAAACTAATGTCTCCTTTTATTTGTTCACTTATGTAATTATCCACGTTGTTGAATCGAAGTGTCGGCTACAATACCGCAGAGCACCACTTGGTCCGTTTTTGATAATTTTGTGCTTCACTGAAAAGTATTTGAGCAAACACAATCGAATCTTGTTTACCAGTGCCATTTTAAAATGAATCAATGCGAATGCATTTGTCACGTTGAGTAAATGTTTCTGTTTCGTCCACAAGGAAGGCAGGAACAGTGTGTTCAGATGACGCGAAATAAATTTATTTGCCAAAATCAAGGAAATGGAGATCACGGAGAGACCACAGCCTTAGTAGGCAGCAGTTCTCCCGTTTCATTCAGCGTATGGTATAAATAGTGCTGATCACATTTATTAAAGACTAGCTAATCGTGTATTCCCAGGGCTCCATACACGTACACATACATCATTTTACATGTAAATCAGTCTCAGGTACATTTAACATTTTTCAAACTCATTTATACTCACTTTTCTTCTGCAGCTATAACAAATATTGCCTGGCAATTTTATCTGAATCCTGAAGAAACTGTTATTTTGTCTGGGTAAGAAGTAATCAAAAAGTCGAGGGTAATAGTTTAACTTCTTATGTGTGAAACTGAAACCAATCCATGACAACTAAGTACAGAAAAAAAATACGAAGTTTGCAAGGTTCTGCTCCTTCAACTGTAATCAAGACTTTAATAAAATGGCAAATCTAATGTTAATCAAAACACAGGGAGGAGCTGTGGTCTAAATAACATTGTAGTTTTAATTTTTAATGTCACACGCCACAAACATTTTTACTTGGCAAACGCTTTCAATAATATGCAGTCTGTGGTTAATAAAGTGATCAGCTGGGGATCAACACACCACAGTAACCAGAACTAATTGCTTCATCTGACTTCATAAATGTGAATCCGTGGTATGGCCCAAAAACTATATTAGTATCAAGCAACTATACTATTCCATGAAGAAAAATATGGTTCCAAAGAACAGGGTGCTGAGAAGTATACATTGGAGCCCTACGCCATAGCAGCCAATACTTTACCCTTCTGCAGGTGAGGGCAGCACAGCACGGACACTTCGCTGACTGCAATCACGGACAGCGACAATCTGTTATCAAGGGCGCGCGCGCGAAAATATGCAAATACGCGGTCTCGCGTTTGGCTGATTCAGAACGCAGGTACTTCCCTATGAACCTCTGAAACCCCGGTGGATTCCAGTGTGCAGCTGGACCCATATGCTGGTCTGCCAAACCAATTTGACTCCTTGACACGACTATGCGTGGCAGAACATGTCAAACGTTTAGACGGCTGACTCAAAACGTACAAGGACACCCATGCCTCACTCGTCGTGTGCGTGATGCAAGATGCAGTACGTCTGACGGATCAGATGGTGACTGGAAAAGGCTCTAAGTGGCACACTAGCAAAGCACACAAGTCTCACCGGTTAGATAAAGAACTCCCTAGCGAAGCGCCAGTACAAGAATGAGTTCTCTTTCTCTACAGCTTCCCTCCCAGCTCGGTAGCATAGCACATTTACATGCTTGGACTACACTCACTTTAGCACAAGCCAATTACGAACTTGAGCGCGGAATTCGAAGCTGGGACCCCGCCCTTTGCTCTGCATACAAAGAAGTGACCAACCAGCGACTTTAAAAATTAATTGGGAGAAAAGGAAAAAGATTCAGCTTCGTGGCCTCTTTCCAAAGCGTTTACGCCGTGTCTTTGCTTAAATTATGACCTGGATGGAACCATAGCCCTCCATAAAAAGATTGTTACCTCTCCTGTTGCGTCCTTTCGAACTTTCCAAATAACGGCCATGAACCCGCTACAAGCCTCATGCCTTCACAAATATGTTTTGTAGCGGAGTCTGGACGCCTAGGCGCCACTGGCTTGTCCCACGTAAATTCGCAGAAACTAACAGCCATCTCATCGAATTCCTACCTAACAAGGGCCCATCTTCTGCTTTATTGCTGCACTTCAGTACGTACAAAGCTCTTCTCATAGCTGCAGCGACTCATCAGCGCTGATCAGCCTACCTGGACGTGGCCGCCAACCGACTGGCGCCACCCAATGTGTCTGTACGATGAGACTGGTGGACTTGGCAGTCCGCAAACGTTTTTACCCAGGTTCCGCAGAAAAAACGCTCTCCTCGGCCCTCAGCCACCGTACGCTTTTACTGCAGTCAATTAACTCGGCGCGCCCGGGTTCCTGAGTTCGATTCCCGGCGGGGTCAGGGATTTTCTCTGCCTCGTGATGACTGGGTGTTGTGTGATGTCCTTAGGTTAGTTAGGTATAAGTAGTTCTAAGTTCTAGGGGACTGATGACCATAGATGTTAAGTCCCATAGTGCTCAGAGCCATTTGAGTTCCCAATTAACTCGGCACTGTCTTCCTTTGAACACAGGTAAAGCTTACCTCTATTCCTTCTGTAATTTTTCCTCCTCTCTACGTAATTCTGTAGCTCTCAATTCGTTCGAACAATCAATCATTCATGATAGGAAATACAGTCATAGCTCAGTCACTCAAAATGATTCTGAAATTTTACTTGTTAGAATGAAATCAGGCGATGATTCTTCTTCTCTGCAGGCTCGTGCTTTGCGGCAGTCTGCTAATCTGTACAAATAAAATGCCTCGTAATTTTGTGAGCGTTGTATAATCAGTCGGGAAACCTCAGATCAAGCGGATATTTGGCTTTGATGAAGTTTAACCTTCCGAAGAAGCAATGGAGCTCTTGGATTATTAAGTGCAGGTTCGTATCCAGTCTTTCGGAAGTCCCTTCTGATTAACAACTACGCAATATATCGATAAATATCATTAATTCTCAAATTTAAAATACACACCATTTACTTGAAGGAGCCATCTACATATATTTCCATTTAATCGTACAGTTCATATCAGTTATCTTCTGTAATAAATCTCAATAATCAGATTACAGTTCTTCCAAACCAAGCACAGGCTAATCGGCACGAAGACAATCTCGGAAGCCCACTTTCTTTTTTTTCTAACAACCACCAGAGAGAGTACTACATAGAATACTTATGCGCTCATGGCATAGCTATTGTATGAACTACTTTTCGCATGGATTCTGCGAGTATGAAGATAGAAAATTAGTAAACGTCATTCAAGGGTAGAATTGTATCTGAATAATTCATCGAATATAAAGAGATATTACAATTCACTAGAGCACACAAGCAAGAGCGTTAACCACTGCCAACCATTTCATCAAATGGTTCAAATGGCTCTGAGCACTATGGGACTTAACATCTGTGGTCATCAGTCCCCTAGAACTTAGAACTACTTAAACCTAACTAACCTAAGGACATCACACACATCCATGCCCGAGGCAGGATTCGAACCTGCGACCGTAGTAGTCGCGCGGTTCCGGACCGAGCGCCTGAACCGCTAGACCACCGCGGCCGGCAACCATTTCATCATATGAATGAATACAGATTGCATCAAATATAGCAACCAAGTAATAAAGATCATCTTCCATAAGAAAATTAAGCAGCATGACACCATACCAAAAGTGAGAGTGCCCTGCAACCTCTCAAGCTGTCGGTGTCGAACACATGTAACCCATTGTCATCCTCACGCAAGGCTACAGGGATGTAGGTTATCTTACTTCCACAGTATTTTTATACGTACAATGTCACATATACACTGATGTAATAAAACTCGTAGGATACCTCCTAACACTGTGTCGTTCCTCTTTCTGGCTGACATAGTGCAGCTCTATGTGGTTTGGACTCGAAAGGTTGTTGGAAGTCCTCTTCGCAAATATTAGCCACGCTGACTCTATAGCTGTCCATAACAGTGAACATATTCTCACTATAGGACTTGCGCACGAACTGACCTCTCGATTATGTCCTATAAATGTTCGATGTGATTCATGTATGGTTGGACAAATCTTTCCCTCGAATTGTCCAGAATTCTCTCCAAAGCAATTGCTAATGACTGTGGCCTGCTGACATTACATTATTGTTTGGATGCATGAAGTCCATGAATGACTGCAAATGGTCCCCAAGTAGCCAGACACAACCGTTCCCATACCATTATGGAGTCACCACCAACTTGCCCAGTGTCTTGTTGATTGCTTCATGGGGTGTGCGCTACACTCGAAGACTGCTACCAGCTCTTACCAACTGAAATCTGGACTCATCTGATCTGACCATGATTTTTCAACCGTCTGCAGTCCAACCTATATAGTCACTAGCTCAGGAGAGGGGGTGCAGGAGATGTTGTCCTGTTGACAATGGCACTAGTTTCGGTCGTATGCCGCCATAGCCCATTAGCACCAAACCCTAATGTACACTTCTGTCGGACGCCCACATTGACTTATGCAGTTATTTCGCGCCGTGCTGCTTTACATAGACAACTGCACACAAACGCCACTATTCTCGGTCTATAAGTGAAGGCCGTAAGCCTCCTCGTTGTCCATGGGGCAAGGTAATGCCTGAAATTAGATGTTCTTGGCACGCTCTTCACACTGTAGATCTCGAGATACTGTATTTCCTAACAATTTTCGTAACAGAACGATCCATGCGTCTAATTCCAACTACCATTCCACGTTCAAAGTCTGTTAACTGCTGTCGTGCAGTCACAATCACGTAGGATATCTTTTCACATGAATCACCTGATTACAAATCATGGCTCTGCCAATGTATTACCCTTTTATACCTTGTGTACGTGATACTACCGCCATGTTTTGTCACCTCAGTGTGTACATGTTTGGATAGTACTTGCTTTTTTTGGGTCATAACTGGTCTGACTGGCTTGATGCACCCAGCCACAGGTTCCTCCCCTACACTAACCTCTTCATCTCAGAATAGCAATTCCAACCTACATTCTCAATTATTTGCTGGATTTATTCCTAGCTCTGTCTTCCTTTATAGTTTTTACCCTGTATTGTTCCCACTAGTGCCATGAAAGTTATTCCATGAAGTCTTAACAGATGTCCTACCATCCTGCCGATCTTCTTTCTTTATATTCCTATCCCGGAACCGCGCGACCGCTACAGTCGCAGGTTCGAATCCTGCCTCGGGCGTGGATGTGTGTGATGTCCTTAGATTAATTAGGTTTAAGTAGTTCTAAGTCTAGGGAACTGATGACCTCAGATGTTAAGTCTCATAGTGCTTAGAGCCATTTGAACCATTTTTTTGGTACCAGGAGACTTCTCTTGGCCAGGAATGCCCATTTTGCCAGTGCTAGTGCGTTTTTATGTCCTCCTTGCTCCATTCGTCATGGGTTCTTTATCTGCCTCAACAGCAGAATTGCTCAATATCATCTACTATCTGATCAACAATCCTGATGTTAGATTTCTTGCTGCTCTCATTTCTGCTATTTCTCATTTCGTCTTTCTTCGATTTACTCTCAATTCATATTCTATACTCATTAGACTGTTGATTCCATTCAGCAGTTCCTGTCATTCTTTTTCACTTTCACTGAAGATAGTAATGTCATCAGTGAATCTTATCATTTATATCTTCATCTTTCTTTGACTTACTCTCAATTCATATTCTGTACTCATTAGACTGTTCATTCCATTCAGCAGCTTCTGTAATCCTTATTTACTTTCACTGACGCCACCGATGTCATCAGCAAATCTTGTCATTGATATCCTTTCATCCTTAATTTTAATTCTACTCTTGAACCCTTCTTTTATTTCCGCCATTGGTTCTCCGATACATAGTTTGAAAAGTAGGGGCGAAAGGCTACGTCCCTCACTTACACTCTTCCTAATCCGAAGACGTCGTTCTTAGTCTTCCACTCTTATTGTCTCCTCTTGGTTGTTGTACCTATTATATATTACAGGCCTTTCTGCGTAGCTTAACCCTGTTTTCTTAGAATTTCGAAGATCTAGCGCCACTTAACATTGTCGAAAGTTTTTCTAAGGTCCGTAGATCCAATGAACGTGTTTTGATGTTTCATTAGTCGTGCTTCAGTTACCAGCCGCAACGTCAGAACTTCTGTTTGGTGCTTTTACCTTCCCTAAAACCAAACTTATCGTCATCTAATACCTCCTCAATTTTCTTTCCCATTCTTCTCTATATCATTATTGCCAGTAACTTCAATGCATGAACTGTTTCGTTGATTGTGCAATATTCTTCCACTTTCAGCTCCTCCGTTCTTGGAAACTGGGTGTGTGATATTCTCCCCGACGTCTGACAGTATATCGCCGCCGGCCGGAGTGGCCAAGCGGTTCTAGGCGCTACAGTCTGGAACCGCGCGACCACTACGGTCGCAGGTTCGAATCCTACCTCGGGCATGGATGTGTGTGATGTCCTTAGGTTGGTTAGGTTTAAGTAGTTCTAAGTTCTAGGGGACTGATGACCACAGCAGTTAAGTCCCATAGTGCTCAGAGCCATTTGAACCATTTTTTTTAGTATATCGCCAGTATCATATATCCTGCCAAAATGGAGAATCGTTTTGTTGCCATTTCCCCAATTATTTTAGAAGTTTCAGTGGCGTGTTGTCAGTCCCTTCTGCTTCATTTGGTCTTAAGTCTTGAAAATACGTTTTCAATTCTGATTCCAAAGCTAGATCCCGTATCTCTTCTAGATCGGCTCCAGTTTCGTCTCCTGTCACTTCACTAACAAGTCTTCCCTCTCATAGAGGCATTTAGTGACCTCTTTCCACCTGTCCGCTCTCTCATCCGCATTTGACAGTGAAATCCATTGCACTCTTAATGTTACCATCCTTGCTTTTAATATCACCCAAATTTGTTCTGAGCTCTATGCATGCTGTCAGTACTTTCGACGAACGTTTGTTTTTCGATTTCTTCACATTTTTCATGCAGCCGTTTTACCTTATCTTCTCTGCATTTTCTATTTGTTTTGTTCGTAAGTGACTTGGAGATCGCTGTTTCTGAATTTCCCTGAACATTTGTGTACTTTCTTCTTTAATCGATAAACTGAAATCTTTCTTCTGTTACCAATGGTTTCTTCGCATTTAGCTTCCTTGTAACTAAGTTTTACTCTCCAATTTGTGCGACTGCCTCTTTGTAGATGTTGTCTCCTCTTCATTTGAACTACCTACAGAGGTATACGTTATCGCATTATGTAATCTTAGATAACCCCAAGCGTATTTCTTCATTCCTTAGTACTGTAACTGGGTAACCTCTTTTGATGCTAGTCACTTGTCAGGATGAGCATTACTGCAAAGGGCATTTGATTCTAAAGCATTATGTCAGGGTGAAAAACATTAAATAAATTACTTTTTCTCTCTTAACACCATGTGGGCAGGGTGGGTTCTTCCTTGGCTCAAGTATGAGGTAGAATGAAACAGCATTTTTACATAAGCTAACTTTTATTGAAAGATTTGTACAATGGTATCCTAACGGGATTGTTCTGGCTGGGAGAGCAGCAGCTGTGTCGTTTGCGAAGCCTTCTGCTGCGTGAGCGGCGGCGTCTGATTACGTCTGGCGGTGTGTATCTTGTATCGCTGTTTCGCCCAGTTGACTGGAGACGTGCGTCGTGAGGTTGCCCGTTTAATTATTGAGAACGAAGTCGTGAATCGGATGGTGATACTTTGGATGTGGCGTCCCAGTGTTTCTCTTCTCTATGCGGCCGCGTGTGGCAGTGTTGTGCGTCGGCCAGCGGAGCGGCGCGGCGGGGGAAGGCCAGTGTCCCGGACTCGAACGAAGGACTCCAGCTTGCCAGTCTTCGGCTGTCAGATCTTCATCACCAGCTCACAGGTGACTGCTGATGTGAGCCCGTCTCCTTCCCGTCCTCACGAGTCACCCGGGTACGTAGAAATCAGACTTCAAATACCTTCTAACTTCTGTCTTCTGGCGGCGAGGCTGCTGCCTGCTATTCCATTACAGCAGCAGACTGGATGCTTCTGTGTACGATGTAGTCTCTTCCTGCATGACAGTCTTTAGCACCGACTGAACTTTACTGGCACTGAACTCGAACCGAAACTGAACTGAAAAACTACTGTCGGGCCCACTGCGTCACGCGTATTTATTTACTTCAGTTCACTGGAGGTGAACGACTTCACGGTCATTGCCTCTTCTGTCACGTTGAAAAACTTCTCGAAGAATCCCCTTAACGTCGGTCATTGGCTCTTGGAATGCAGGCGAGGGCCTTTGGTCACATGTGACAAATGAGAAACACGTGAGCCGGTCGGGCGATGCCCTGATGGCTGAATCGACAGCTTCTGCTTATGTGGGGAGGGCGATGGCTTCTCTTGAACATGCTGACTTGCAAGCTCCAGTCGTTGCCACTGCTGCTCTGCCCGCTGTTTGCCAGTGTGCAACTCTTCTAAACTAAACTGAGTTTTTCATCTATTTTCTGATTTCTACTTCACGTTGATTTCACTAATTTATTTACCTATCTTAAGTACCACTCAACATTCATCCACTCTTCGGAGAATTTTGCCCTCGAATTTACCACTCAACAGTATGTCCGTTTTCCACCTCTTTGCGCACTTATTTTTTCTGATTAGTCTCTTAAACTTTACCCTGATTTCCATCATAACTAAATTGTGATCTGAATCTCTATCTCTTTCTGGGTATGCATTACAGTCCAGTATCTGATATCGGAATCTATGCCTGACCAAAATGTAATCTAATTAAAATTTAGCCGTATCTCCCAGCCTTTTCCCAATATCTCTCCTCCTCTTACGATTCTTGAATAGAGTATTCACTCTTATTAGCTGAAATTCATTGACAAACACAATTAGTCGTTCTCATCCCTCATTTCTAGTACCAAGCCATTGTTCTCCCGGATCCCTTTCCTCTATTCCTTCCCATACAATAGCATTCCATAATCCCATGACTATTAGATTTCCATCTCCGTTTCATACTGAAATATCCGTTCTGTATCCCAATATACTTTCTCTGTTTTTTTCTTCTTCTGCTTGCGACATCGAAATGTACGCTGGTACCATTGTTGTCAGTGTTGGTTTCCTATCGATTATGATTAGAATAGTCCTGTCATTGAACTGTTCACAGTAACCAACCTTCTTCCCTACCTTCCTATTCATAACGAATCTTACTTTTGTTATACCGTTTTCTGCTGGTGTTGACGTTGTCCTTTATTCATGTGACCAGAGATCCTTCTTTCCATTTCACTTCACCGTATCTCGACTAAGCCTTAGCATTTCGCTTTTCAGATTTTGTATCTTCCCTATCACGTTCAGACTTGTGACATTCTGCGCCCATACTCGTAGAACATTACCGTTTCGTTAGTTACTCAATCTTTTCTCATGGTCAGCTCCCAATTGGCAGTCCCCTTTCGTAGATTGGAGTGAGGGATTAGCTCGGAGTCAAACAGATCATCATGATACTTTCTCAACTGCACACCACATCTGATTTGCATACACATTATGTGTCTTTACTTCAGTGGTTTCTATTGCCTTCTGAATCCTCATGCCGTTGATCATAGCTGGTTTTTCCGCCTTTAACGTCCTTCTTTCCACCACGAGGGCTAGAGAGTGCCCGGAACTTCTGTCCGCTCCTCCGCCCTCTTTGATAACGCCGTTGTCAGAACAGGTTAAAAAAAGGGAGAAACGAAAGCGCCATTCATACAGAGTTAATTACCGACGATAAAAGCTCATCTGTGGAGTGATGAATGGGCTTGTTGTTTTCTATGTCCCAGCATCTCCCTAAGACGATCACCAGGTCCTAAACCAGGACTACTGTAAATGAGAGCTCTGGAAGAGGATTGCCGTTTCTTAATCACTTCGATCGATGTTAGCAGTTTACTCATGCTAATTCTCGATCACTATCAACACAGTTTTAACTTTTAAAAATTGGTTTAGCAACGGCACCCACGCTTCGTGAGGTCGGAAAGGCTCTGTGTGCTTGCATCAGCGTAGTGAATGTACTGCAAGAAGTGAAGGTTGCGTGCCAGTAAGGTAAAGGGTCACAGGTATGTCTCTCGAAAACAGGACAGACTCAGTAGAAAGAGGGAACATTGTCACATGGAGGCAGCTTGTGAGCCATTCAGTGATATTATTTGCAGTCTGCTCGTAAAGGCCAGCGTTCGATGTACGTAGTTTTAGTTTCTCAGGAAATGTTAGTCGTAAGTTGTTCTCATGTAAAAAGTAAAACCCTGTTGTCTCACCAGCGTTCCTGACAGTGCGGGTAATCCTAACATTCCGTTATCTCATCTAAACTGGTACTAGCCTGCCAGTAGTCCGAAAGACTCGAGTCATTAGGCAAATATAAGAGAATTCTAATTAATAAATGAGAAAAAGGCAAAAACTTCACTCCCTGGGAGAATCAGAGATAAGAAATTTCGACAAAGGTAGAACACTCTTTAAGACACTGGTCTACAATCTCGTAGCCCAAGAATGTCTCTTAGTATAACAATGTTAGAAGTTTAGTAGCACTGAGGGTTGAGATCGTTTCAAGAGAGCTTCCAGACGGAGGGGCAAAATAGATGGCAGTCCCAGAAAAAAATGGAGGAAATTGTTTAAAATGAAACATTCCTGAATCAAGTAAATCGAATGATGATGTAGGTTTTCGTAATAAGCTTCAGGTTTGTTTCTATCCAGAATTGCGTTTTCCAGGACTGATTTAATAATATCCAGTATAGGAGAGAGGGCTGCATCGGTCGAAAAAAATTATGATTTGCTTAATGCAGATCAATTTCAGCCACTGCATAGCTATCTTCAGTGCAATTATATCCACATCATGAATTGGATATAACAGCTCTGAATATAGCTACACAGTAGCTGAAATCGATCTGCATTAAGCAGATTAAAGTTTTTATACCGCTGTTCCTCTTCCTCCTACCTTTGGAATAAAGACACTGTCAGATTATTTCTCAATCCTTGCGTCATCAGAATTTGTGATCCGTGTCTAATGTCCTCGTTGACTTCTCCGCTTTTCTGTGACGAGCTTCTTTCTTCTTTAGATAATAAGCTGTATAACAACACCTAACGATGATTTTCTAAGTGAGGTGCTCAACATCATGGTCATTATCTCCCTGACGAAAGGTCAATATGTCATTCTCGTGCCGGGGTGTTTTGTGGAGGAGGTCAGAGGGGGGGGGGGGGGAGGCGGCGGCATGAGTAATTTTAAAGGCTGTTCATGCGGAGTAGCTTACAACACTTTACGTCCGTCTCCCCTCACCAGCACTTTAGGAATGAGGACCGACAGTTAACAAAATTTCTGACCCCCTGTCATTGTCAGTGAGGATGGATGTCTGATCTCCACTCAAACCGAGGGCTCCTCTAATGTCAGTATACCAGACTCACATACCGAAAATTTTCTGGACAGAAGGTGGTGCACCACAAGCTCCAGACTGTCGAATCATCCTGCCACAGCAGGAAACTGTATGTTAAATGACTATGTCGTACTCGCTTTCTGGTGAGAAGCACTTCCAATAAGGAAGTTGGAATGAAGTCTGCTATGCCCGTGTGATGGATCTGAGTGACCGCATTTTATCTGCCGCCACCTCCAACCATGTAATTCCCCAGTGACGTGTGATTCGTCTGTCAGATAATGCGATTATGGCGTGCAATTGGACGGTACATCAACGTAATACCCCATCACGACGTAATTCCTTGGCTGCTTTCCCAGCTATGTCGTTTTCTCGTATCCCAACGAGTCCACGTAACCAGAAAAAGATCACTTCCTTGCCTCAGTGTTGGAGGCACTGTATGTAGTTTTGGATGAGCTGAATCAACTAGTCTACCAGGTACATTTGGTGGACTGCTTCTAATATACTGAGTGAGGCAGAACAGACGACAGACTTTGTACTATCATGCCAGTCCTTCGCCATCATAACGCGATAAAGTGTCCCGTAAGATGTACTTTGAAAATCTTATCAGGGAAAACAACTGGACTGCCGAGCACATCCTCTTGTTGGGATCCATGCGTATAGACAAATATAAATCTAAGGTATGTACCTCAAATTCAAGAAAATAGAGCTGTGCAAACCTAATTTGGACTAGGAGTTTTCCTGTACTGCGTCAAGATAAAATCACTTTGGGTCTCTGTAGACCCCAAGGCGTTAATTATTTCATTCTCTGGTTATGTATTCGGGGGTAATATATCCAGATCCTTGAAACAGTGGCGCATTTCGTGAATGGCTTGGTTGTATGAGGCAAATTCATGAACAGTCACTCAAATTTGGGGTAGACTGCTGCACTAAATGCCAATGACTGAGACAACGCTTAGATTTTCAAGAACTGTCGAACCATAAGGAGGAGCCGCCGAATCCAAGGTTGTTCTTCACCAGCCTCCTTCTCTAGATTCTCAACAGTGCTCGTTCAGCACGCTCCTGTTGATATCCGAATGCACTCCTGGTGAACAGCGTCTAATTTCTTGAAGAAGGGAATACGGGCTGATCTATAAGCATGCTGCTGTAAGCTAACCACGCTCTGGCAGATGCCCTACAAAACTACAATAGGCGGGACGTGTCAGTTCCCCACGCTACTCCGCTGAGACATCAAAAAATAACAAACAATGTGAAGCCGCCGCGCGGGATTAGCCGAGCGCTCTCAGGCGCTGCTGTCATGGGCTGTGCGGCTGGTCCCGGCGGAGGTTCGAGTCCTCCCTCGGGCATGGGTGTGTGTGTTTGTCATTAGGATAATTCAGGTTAAGTAGTGTGTAAGCTTAGGGACTGATGACCTTAGCAGTTAAGTCCCATCAGATTTGACACACATCTGAACATTTTTGATGTGAAGCCCATTGCTCGCAGGTCTTTCAGGTGTGGGTAGCAGGTTAATTTCGATCCAAATAATGGACCCTAAAATCTCATACTGTCCTTAAAATGTAAAATAATTTCCCCCATTGTGAGCTCTGGATGGTTAAACTTCGACGAGCATGGTTAACACCGAAGCACATAGCCTTTTCTGGTGAGAATCTATGCCATTTTTGTTGGCACAAGCTTCCACCCACCTAATGGTCAGCTGTAATTGACCCGTTGTCTTTGTAAGATGGAATAAAGAGTAGAGGACTGTTAAGTCCTGCATAAAACAAAGAGCTGAGCCGTGCACGGCTCGTGTTCATGCCGTTTCTGGCTTGACAGCTTCTCTTTACGGAAATGTCGCCTCGTTTCTTATTCGATTTACTGGCGTCGCTAAGTTGCGGGCTTGCCTGCCCGTGAGTGGTAGAAGCAGCACGTTTCAATAAGAGCACTGTCGTATTATCTTTGAAGCGATCGCTAGTACTTCCGGCTCGTCGTGTGTCGGGGGTTCAGTCGGGGCGCAGTGCCAGTGAGGCCCGGACAGCCAGTACTCGCCGACCGTTTGACACACACATGCACTGTCCGACGGAAGGACACTGGAGTGGGTACGACCGTTGGTAAATTTGAAAAGTCACTTGTGTAAGACTTTTTAAAATTTTCTTCTCTATCTGAAATTCTTGTTATTCATGCCTTAAGCCC
Source organism: Schistocerca serialis cubense (assembly GCF_023864345.2). Lineage (NCBI taxonomy): Eukaryota > Metazoa > Arthropoda > Insecta > Orthoptera > Acrididae > Schistocerca > Schistocerca serialis. The sequence continues at coordinate 172,007,951 of NC_064642.1, forward strand.
TCAGTTCTTTTATCTGCAGTGTGTGGCCTTCAGCCGAGTTTTTATGTACAATTTTGTTACTAAGGCCTTCAACCGTGTATTTTCCCTAAGGCAATATTAATAAGTGGTGTTCGGGTCTTCAGCCGTATTGTTTTTAATGCTTTCTAGGGCATGTGTGATTAAGTGTTGTAGGAAACTAAAGTTTGTGTGTTTTGTGCAACTGACAGTAACTGATTTTGGTCCCTTTCCAGAACTGTAACCTGATCCACTCTGTCCTGTGAACCCAGATTTCAGAGCATTTAACGTTGCTACTGACTGAGGAGGAAATGTCATTGATAGCGACTGCACACGATGTGATAGTATACTGCTCTGAGGGACACCTTTCTCTTGAACATAGCAATCAGACAATGCATCACCAAAGCGATATCGAAAACACCGGTCCTCGAGAAATGTTTAGGTAATAACAGCAGACGACCGCGTAGTCCCCATTTATGAAGCTGGAGAAGGATGTTGCACCTCCCAGTAGTATCATACGCTTTTTCGATGTCAAAAACCACACGTGGTTCTGTCATAAGAAGGAATTCTATATCGTGGTCTCCAGCAGAATTACAATGTCAAGGGGAGAGCGGTAGGGCTTCAAACCTCACTGAGTGATGAAAGGTCTCTGTTGGATTCCTTTCATGTTAATTTCTTAAATCTGTTGTCATTTACGGCATAAATTCCTCTTCTAAATTTACTGTGGCGTTTCTGACTATCTGGGAGGAGACTGGGTAGTGAAACGTGTTACTTTCACACATAAACAAGAACGATCTGTCACACTACTACACTTTAAAACACAGTTTATATGTAATTCATGTCACACAGTCTCATACGGAACCTACATCCGCTTTCTTTTATATACTGTATATGATAATATACTGTCAACCCCCTTCCCTTCTGTGTGAGAGGATGAATGAGCAAATGTATTTCTAGTTTCATGGCTGAGGGTAGCAGACAAGCCTGTCTGCTAGAGAACAGTAGGACCAACGTCGGAACAGGTAGCTACGCTTTCTAAAAGCAAAGAGGTTTCTATCCTTAGTATGGTCCTGACCGTCCGTTGTCATGTTGGTATAGGAAGCTGCCCCTCTGGCCACTTCCGTTTGTATTTGTGAGCCACCCCTCAGGAAGGGACCAGTCAGTCTGTCCGGGGCGAGCGTCTGAGGTGGTAAGATCTCCGGCTAAGCGCGTGTCTGCTAAGTCCGCAGGACAATGGATTTCTTAAGTTCAGCATAACTGAAAATTTAACAACCTTTATTTCAGGTTTATCTCTAAAATATCTAATGTTATCGTAAATTGCAACGCAGTGTAATTCGCGTGTGAAGTTCAGAATATCTTCCGGTAGTTGCTTTGTCACTACTTTGTGAGTAAAGTGGAACCACGTGTTGATCAGTAACTCTAACTAGCATCATCAATCTTCAATGCGAATGTGCGCGATATTATGAAGTCTCGTCTTGACAATATTTTTCAATATAGCAACTTTTCTTTATGTTCAACGCGCGTGGGGTGTACTTTGTGAGACCAGTATCACGTGCTTATACAATTGTTTGACCCATCAGGTTAATGGTAAGACGATAGTAACCAGTTCGAGGTTTTTCTTTTTTAAATTGTTTTTCGATCTAATTTATTTTAATTATCAAAATTATTGTGGAGTTACACGCTTTGTGTAAACCACGTTGACCACGTGTAGCATGTGGTGTAATCATCAAAGTAGCCCTCAGCTATTCTTTTCGGGAAGATTTCACAGAGAGTTAGTATGAATTTAGTATACCAGTGTGTGGTAATTACATGACGGACGTAACTTCTTTGGGTGAAAATTGAATCGGTTGGTTGTGGTTAATTTGCTCTTGCATATGTTTCAACGTTCTTCGTGTGTTATTTTGGCCGGCCGAAGTGGCCGTGCGGTTAAAGGCGCTGCAGTTTGGAACCGCAAGACCGCTACGGTCGCAGGTTCGAATCCTGCCTCGGGCATGGATGTTTGTGATGTCCTTAGGTTAGTTAGGTTTAACTAGTTCTAAGTTCTAGGGGACTAATGACCTCAGCAGTTGAGTCCCATAGTGCTCAGAGCCATTTGAACCATTTTTTTGTGTTATTTTATGAATGCAGTGTTGTATGCAGTCTCCCAATCTTGGCTCCATATTTGATGTGTTCCGTAAGATTACAATCTCACATTTTCACAATCCTAAATACGGCACCAGCTTAGTTATGAATCGAGTTTAATATGCTGAAATTTCAATGATCAATGTTAAAATAAATTTCCAAATATAAACTGATTTATTTCTTTTTATTTAAATTCTCTTTTTTATGTACATATCACCGGTTGTCGTATGACTATTAAAATTTTATAATTAATCTTAGTCTTGTTGGGAATTTGGTAAGCTAGACTGGATACCTAGTGAAACAGTTGCTCAGTAATGCAAGGTTAACTTCCCCAGACAGCTCACAGCTCTTAACCCGCTTTTATTGTCTATCAGTACCGCTTTCATAGAAAAATAAAGTAACAACATTACAGTGATGTACAGGTCACCTCGGGATTCGAGGAGCCAGACGAAGCAACGGTAGACCATGCGCTCGAGAGTTTTACCCATGCAAATGGTGTGGGTTACACTGATAATTGTTAGGGTACATAGATTCTTGCCCAATCTGTGGTGGTCAACACAGGATCCTGAAGAATATTCCAGAAGAGGGGTTGAAACGTCTATTGTTTGAAGAAATATGACGCTGCCTAACAACGCAGAAGATATTGACTTCAGATCCTTGCGTTGTTTCTATAATGGAATTATTTTGCCTCCTCCCAAGTCGTGGGGATGTTGTCCTCCAAACCAGATGTGACTTAAGTTAGAAAGAAGCTTGCCTCTGGCTACAGGCCACAGATGAAAAAGGATGGCGTAATGAATCTGATCATGTCCTGAAGCATTGTTACTGGCTGCATACAGAGCTGATTCCAATTCCCACAAGTGAAATGTACAATTGTAGACCTCCTCATTACACGAGAGGAAGTGGCGCCTTCTCATCTCCACAGTCCTACAGAACACATGGAATGCAAGTGTTTGTCTGGATGACGCAGTGACGCGAAAAAATTTGCCGGCTAAAACCTGAGCCGCGGTTTGGCGCCTCCAACAAGACTCCATTTCCTAAGAAGGCCACAAGGAGAGATCTACTGCCCTTGCCTGATATCTGCATTATTGATGAAAGTAGCGTATTCCTCTAGAAGTTCTTTTATCACTCTCTTCTCTTATGTTTTTGCTGGTTTGAAGGGTTTCTGTAGTTGGTTGGTGCCTGAATTTCCTCAAAGCTCGCCCCTTGTCATTCCACCAAGGGACAGGCTATCGTCTGTGGTGGTTTGTAGACCAGGCAATGGAATTCGCGGCAGCTCATTGGAGGTCATAGGTGACATAATCCACCATCTCCTGGGCACAGCACTAATGTTCGAAACTGGCCTGCTGACTGCATCAAAACCAATTTGCCCTCTGAATCATCCATCTTTCCAGTCTCCTGTCGACCACCGTCCGAGTCACCAGACGAATCCACACCGGGAAAGTGGCCACTAGAATACAAATCTGCATCCACTTTCCACTGAACCGAGTCTGCAATACCTAGGAAGCAAAATCAATAGTCAGTGGCTGTGAAATGTGTCACGTAACCGTAGTTCAAAAGGCTGACATCCTCTGAATGGACGAGACGCTCGATAATTAGACTCCTGGAGCAAGTGGTCGCCTTGCCGAGCCCCTTAGCACATTATGCGCCTTGAAGTCACCCACAGGTAGGAACGGTCGTGGGCTGCGCAGAAGTGTTCTGTCAGTGCAACTGCAACCAACGAATTGTGTGGTGGAAGATATAAAGAACACGCTATGATTTTATCAGGTCTGAAAATTCTATTGCAACTGCTTGTATGACCATTACAGGAGGGATCCTGTCTCCAGCAAGATGTAGGTGTGTTGGAAACTTTAAACTGTAAGCAGATACAGAACGGTCTCTCGTTGACCAGGAGCTGTGATTCCTCCAAATGAAATCGGGGTCCATTTATGCTGCGCTGTAGAAGCTATTTATTGGCGATGGTTAGCCTTGTCCTTCTCCCTCGGCAGCGGCGATTTACCCGAGAGGTCGGGGAGAATGTAAAACGGTGCTCGGCTCTCGATTCCTCTTTACGGATATCAATACCATCGACATTTTACTGTCGGAAAGGGAGGGTGCTCGCCGATGCGAATGTTTAGCTGCCACTTTCTTAGATTTCGAACGATTTTTTTGTGTGACTTTTTCCTTACTCGTGGGAGACGTTGCCTGCATAGGAAGAGACGACATCTCAGTTACCTTCTGATGGTGTGCAGCGGTGTGTGGCTGATGTTCGAATACCATCGAAGGCTTCCGAATGATTTCTGGTTCAAGTGTTGCTTTTCTCCCAAAAATACACTGACAAATGTACGCACTTGAACGTGTGGTCTGCGTTTGTATGGGGACATCATACTTGGCGACTAGTTTCTTAAGCGTCAACTCAAACGAAGTAGTAAATACCAGAGGTAGCACAGCATTGAAAGCTTTCTGACACCCAAACCTTCAGACGTTACCAAACGTCGTGCGTCGATAGATTATCAACGAAAACACCGATTTAGTTCGTGCTATATGGTGTCATATAGTGGAACATGTGTAATCTATAGTAAAAAGTAATACCAAAACTACGGAGCACATGAAAAGGGTATTTGTGAGCAATTATTTTGTTGATCTCGCTTAGGTGGATTGGTTAAGCTTCAGCTCCTCGTATCAGGGGTTCTCCTTTCAAATTCCACTGGAGACTTTTCTTTAACTTTTTATGCGCGAAACGTACGGGAGAGTACCTTCCTGACATGTAAAAGGATTTTTCGGAGCCTGTAGCGAAGTTCTTTCGAAAGAAAACCACTCCCATATATGCAAATGTACTCTACAGGTTTGCTGCTTTCAGGTAACGAAACGAAAGCAGACCGTCAACAGAACATTGCCACAGACTCCGAAAAGTCTTTTTGCGTAGGATATTGTTCTGCCGTACGAGAGTTTCACGCATATACAGTCAAAAAAAGCCTTCAGTGAGATTTCAACGTGGAACTTCTGATACGATGATCTGGCGTTGTAGCAACTACGCGGAATCAACAAAGTAATTGCTCAAGGATACCTTTTTTATGTTCTCCGTAGTTCTGGTGTTACTTTTAAATACAGTTTACGCATGTTCTAGTATACGGTAGCACATAGCATGAACTAAATGGGTGTCTTCGTTATTGTCGACATAGAACGTTTGGTACCGATCTGAGTGTCTGACACCTAAAGGTCCGGGTGTGAACTACAAGCTAGCGTACTCATGAATTTTCCTTTCCTCGTTATAAACCCAAAACTTCCTGCTCCATACTGGATGATCCCCAGAGCTGTTTATACTCTTCAGAGAAAGTGTACAAGAATCGTCTGAATCTTGGGCTGAGCCTCCGCAATCTACACATACAGCTATCCCATTATATGACTTCGTGGTATGTCCAAATCTTTGACATTTAAAGCATCTCATTGGTTTGGAAACAAACGGTCGAACCTTAAGACGGGTACAGACTGCGAGATAATTTTCCGATGATTCCAGAATGGTGTATGTCAGAATGAGTATTGCAGTTTTTCCAATGTTCCTCTGCTTCTCCTCATATAGTTCTGCACTTTCAAGATACGCATATTTTTCCATTGTTCACGTAACTCCTCAGGGTCTAATTCCATCACATCGGAGTAGGTAACCACGCTTTTACGGGTGTAAAGGGTAATATGGAAGGATTCGAAATCCAGAAGCATAGATACTTGATATGTTATCAATTCCAACTTGAAGTGTTAAATTACGAAGTCTTTTAAGATTTTTCAATGGCCCAGTAACACCCTTGAGTACCTGGTGAATATACACTGAAGCGCCAAAGAAACCGGTATAGGAATGCATATTCAAGCACAGTCATGTAAACAGGCAGAATATTGCGCTGCGGTCGGAACACCTATATAAGACAACAATTGTGTGGCGCAGTTGTTAGATGTGTTACTGCTGCTACAGTGTCAGGTTAGCGAGAGCTTATGAGTTTGAATGTGGTGTTATAGTCGGCGCACGAGCGATGTCACACAGCGTCTCCGAAGTAGCGATGATGTGGGGATTTTCCCGTTCGACCTTTTCACGAGCGTAGAGTGAATATCATGAATCCGATAAAACATCAAATTTCCGACATTGCTGCAGCCAGAAAAAGGTCCTGTAAGAACGGGACCAATGACGACTGAAGAGAATCGTTCAACGTGACAGACGTGCAACCCTGCTGCCGATTTCAATGCTGGGCCATCAACAGGTGTCAGCGTGCGAACCATTCAACGAAACATCATCGATATGGGCTTTCAAATTGTATCGAGCGGATGGATGTGCACAAGTATGGAAACAACCTCATGAATCAATGGACGTTGCATGTCAGCAAGGGGACTGTTCAAACTGGTGGAGGGTCTGTAATGGTGTGGGGAGTTCGCAGTTGGGGTGATACAGGATCCCTGATACGTCTAGATACGACTCTGACAGCTGACAAGTATGCAAGCATCCTGTCTGATCACCTGCATCCATTCATGGCCGTTGTGCATTCTGAGGGACTTGGGCAATTCCAGCACGACAATGCGACGCCCCACAGGTCCGGAATTGCTACAGAGTGGCCCCAGAAACACTCGTCTGAGTTTAAACACTTCCACTGGCCACCACACTCCCCAGACATGAAGGTTATTGAGCATATCTGTGATACCTTGCAAAGTGCTGGTCAGAAGAGATCCCCACCTTCTCACACTCTTACGGATTCATGGACAGTCATGAAGGTTTCATGGTGTCATTTCCCTCCAGCACTGCTTCAAACGTTAGTCGAATCCATGGCACGTCATGTTGCTGCACTTCTGCGTGCTTGTGGATGCCCTACACGATAGTAGGCAGGTGTACCCGTTTCTTTGGCTCTTCACTGTAAAAAGACGATACATTCTGAGAGGTTTCCTCTACTCTCAAAATGGTTCAAATGGCTCTGAGCACTATGGGACTTATCATCGCAGGTCATCAGTCCCCTAGAACTTAGAACTACTTAAACCTAACTAATCTAAGGACATGACACACATCCATGCGCGAGGCAGGATTCGAACCTGCGACCGTAGCGGTCACGCGGTTCCAGACTGAAGCGCCTAGAACCGCACGGCCACTCCGGCCGGCTCCTTCTACTCTTCTGATGACATTGAAAGTATTATGGCAGACGAGTGCCCAGTTACTATAATTCTGATTCTGAGACTTATATTCTCAGGAAGACTGTCCAACCGAGCTCTCTTAATTGAGTGGCCGAATGTACTACCCGATGGTACACACTTACTGTGAGTATTATATACGAATTAGGGTCGCCCCGTAGGAATTCAGCGAGCTGCTAGGGAAAACAAATGTGACCCCGACAGAGCCGCACGTGCCTGGGAAGGCGTTATAAAGTGAGGGGGGGGGGGGGGGGGGTGAGCTGGAAGGTACCCTAGAGTTTGCCTGGTAGAGACTGTTTTACACAACGACCACTCACCTCGGCAGCACGTAGCACGCCATGGGTTGACGCTTTTATATGGGTTTTATATAGGTTGAGTCTTTCAAAGCAGGCACTATTGATAACAGAATTGGTTTAGAACACAAAGGTTCAGCTTCAGACGACTATTCGTGTCAAGATAGACATAAGTTTTTGGCTCTTCATACCCCCCCTCCCCCCTCTTCCCTGTGTGAAAGGTTCTTGGGATGATGGTTCCCTGAGGTAAGAAGTTATTAGAAACGACATATATTTCACAACGATCGAACACAATTAAAACAAATATTTAATACTGAGTAATGTAGCTGTATTTTACTTATGTCAGAAGTCCCACTTAATTTTGTTGGAATGTGGTTGGCTAGTATGATACACGAAATACTGTAAGAGTATATGCAACATTTATATTATTTCCATACAAATACATATCGTAAGGCAACCCCCCCCCCCCCCCGCCAAAGACACATACACACGAAATAGTTCGTACTGCACGGGAAATGAACACAAAGGTAGTGTATTACAAATATAACTGCACCGAAGAAATTCTGTTTGAGAGATATTACCTTATACCAATTATTTGATAGTAGAACATTGACATAGAATAACCGTTACATTACGTGCACTTTACATTCAATGAGCTTCAATGACAAACAAAGTCAACACATGTAGCAATCAATTTGCTACGAAACTCTACGTAAACGGTATTATGTAAATATTGTGTGTACACATCGAACAAAATGAGTGGTGTGAAGTAAATAAATATTACGACACTATAAATACTATTATTAGTGATGACTGGGTGAAAAGTTTAAATTAATTTAACAGTTGTATTAACGCGTGGCTGAACATGCTGTAATATTTTAGTGTAGCGTTTATTTTGAATTGCCGACTGCATGTTGTCAAAAAGAGTACAACTTATGTTTTAAACTGGAGTGTATATGAGTGAAATTTTGCAGAAAGGTTGCTTCACCTAGCTCTAACCTTTCAATGAGGAGACGATGTGGTGATTTGCTTTTAGGTACAAATATTACTACCTTTTCGGGTAGATTCATAAGGGTATCTTTCTCAGTATGATGCAATATCTGGATGTGGTCTTCAGTGTTTTTTTACCTTATGTCTGCTGAGAGTTGCATACATTGCAAATGCCGATGCTGATGGAAGGTTCAAACCACCCTGGCAGTACCCAGCGTAACACCGTTGGCTATGAGCCTCGCTATGTCGACATGTAGGTTCAAATGGTTCAAATGGCTCTGAGCATTATGGAACTTCTGAGGTCATCAGTCCCCTAGAACGTAGAACTACTTAAACCTAACTAACTTAAGGACATCACACACATCCATGCCCGAGGCAGGATTCGAACCTGCGACCGTAGCGGTTGCGCGGTTTCAGACTGTAGCGCCTAGAACCGCTCGACCACCCCGGCCGGCCGACATGTAGGGCACAATAACAGATGAGCAAATGAGTTGTGAAGCTGAGCGCAGAGGTAAACTGCCCCTTGCAGCAAAGAACTAGAGCGAGCCAATTGGTTACGGGCGACGTGACTAGACACAAAGCTTTAGAGAAACAAATGGGCAGTAACGGATTGTAAACGAGGTAGACTTTGAGTACAGGACGTCATTCACTTCGGGCACTTGTTCATATCTGCACAGCCTCACCACGACGCCGGAGCACCACTAGACCTCGAGACGACTGAACACGGGCAGTGGCAGCCCAAGCGGCAGCCCCCGGTTCGAGACCAGATTGCGTCTGCCAACGCGCTGATTCCTTCACGGGCAGTTGGCCTTCGCCGTCGGGTCGGAACATTTCCGGGCACCATCGTAGCAGCCTACGTCAGCTACACCGTCCAGCGCTCATTAGGAATGGCGAGCCTGCCTCCTATTGAATTGAAGCTGTAATAAAGCTATGTTGTGAAATTGTCCACAGCGTTTGCATTGGTTCCCCACCGCCTACGGCAACGCCATACAAGCACCACCTGCTACAGAGGTACCACACAGAGTGGTCCATTCAGAATGGCGTCACGAGTGACATGGTCCTAGAGTCAGCTTTTCTGCATCAACATCATGCCATATTTGACCTTTTGTAAGTAGGCTGTTTAGGTTTTTATATTGGTAACGTCACCTACCGCTCAGTATGAAAATCACTGGGTGTGCTGTGTACAGTCTGTGGCTGGTGGGCGTTGTTAAAATAGTCGCTATTGTAGTGTGGGGCTGTTGGCTGTTAACAGCGTGTAGCGTTGCGCAGTTGGAGGTGAGCCGCCAGCAGTGGTGGATGTGGGGAGAGAGATTGCGGAGTTTTGACAGCGGATGATCTGGACGTGTGTCCATCACAGACAGTAAATTTGTAATACTGGATATCATGAACTGATATATATATATATATATATATATATATATATATATATATATATATATATATATATAATGACTTTTGAACACTATTAAGGTAAATACATTGTTTGTTCTCTATCGAAATCTTTCATTTGCTAACTAGGCCTATCAGTAGTCAGTGCCTTCAGTAGTTTGAATCTTTTACTTAGCTGGCAGTAGTGGCGCTCGCTGTATTGCAGTAGTTCGAGTAAGGAAGATTTTTCTGAGGTAAGTGATTTGTGAAAGGTACAGGTTAATGTTAGTGAGGGCCACTCTTTTGTAGGGATTATTGAAAGTCAGACTGCGTTGTGCTAAAAATATTGTGTGTCAGTTTAGTCTTGATCAGAATAGGTAAAGAGCGAAATGTCTGAGTATGTTCAGTTCTGCTCAGCTGTTCGAAAATCAAATAATGTAAGAGGTTTAGCAGCACAGTCATTCGTAAATTTTTCGAAGGAGACGTTTCACTTTGATGACCGTGGCGGAATCGTTTTATGGTATTTCGTGATTTTAATTACTTACAAATGATATTTCAGGTATATTGTCAGCGTAACAAATCGTTTTATCTCAAAAATGATTATCCCGGCTAATGTTTGTCACTCTGCTAAAGAAATCTCCACTTGACGTTATGTAGAAATGTTGTCTGTAAAGCCATGTGAGTGGCACTAAATTACATAGCATTTTTCAGATTTTACACAGCTGTTGCCTAAGATGGAAGCACTTTTCTCTAGCAAAAGGAACATTTAGTCACAAAATACTACCCGCGCACAACACTGACGTATGTCTCCTATAAAAATATTTCATGTAAATCGTCCGAAATAATTAGGCTTCATACATCAGCAAATAAGAAATTGATATTACGTAACGTGCTGCGAGCATTATTTTTAAAGATTCCATCTGATTTGAATTGTGGCTTTTGAAGCAGATTCGGGACCACTGGTGCACATTTATTTCCATTCATTTATATTTAACTACATTTATGTTTGCGCTGGAGATATTTTTGCTAAGCTGGTGGCATACAGACGATAGTCAATTTGTCTATTGATATTCTCGATTCCTTTTATATCAAGTAAATATATTCAGGTAAAAGTCTTTAAGCATTTTGTTCTCTATTCTTTACATTTAAAATTATTCTCAATGAAAAATGTTTCATATTTTTTATACCAGCTACTAGTAAGCCCCGCTGTAAGTTACTAGCGCTAATAGCTGCGCTCCTAACTGCTGAGCTGAAAATTAACTCTTAAAAACATTAATTAGATTGGATCACAATTGAAATAAATATAAATCCACGTCTAGACAGTAGCGACTCTATTTTTCAAATAATAATTAACAGTATTGTTACAGGTTTTCTCTTTACAGACCTCAGACGTCTCACGTCCTAACAGTTCATCCGTTAGCACAGGAAGAACAACTGAACCACAATTATCACAGATATCAATAAGATTATAACTGTCGTTGTCTATGAATGTAGTTCTCTGATAATAGTTTTAATTCACACAGATATTAAATTATTACAGAAATGCCGGTGTGGCCAAGCGGTTCTAGGCGCTTCAGTCTGGAACCGCGCGACTGCTACGGCCGCAAGTTCGAATCCTGCCTCGGACATGGATGTGTGTGCTGTCCTTACGTTAGTTAGGTTTAAGTAGTTCTAAGTTCTAGGGGACTGATGACCTCAGATGTTGAGTCCCATAGTGCTCAGAGCCATTTTTGATTAGAGAAATAATGAAATAATTATCGTCATTTTTACACGATACAGTCTTTTTTATACGTAGAATCGATAATATTTGTTGAAGTTTGACAGTTCATTTTAACATCTTGTGGCTAGAACATAGTGACGTGGACATTACGTGACGTATAGTGGAACTGAGTGGGAAGATATTCGGCCTAGGGGAAACTATCATCAATGTTAATCTGCCGCGAGAAATGCCACTAGACCTCGAGACGGTCCAGTTAAACGGCGAGAAATAGCCTTACAGATTGATTTGCAAGATCGTAAATCGAAAGGCACCGGAAAATCAATACAGGCGAATGTGGAACCGAACTTACCAGTAGGTGTGATACGTGAAATAGAACCACTGGAGGGTGGTGACGTATTGGACGCAACGTGTTGTTCGGTGAAACACAGTACTGTACGTGTACAGGAAAGGGATGGAGGAATGTGGATAATTTTGGCGCTGAAGATGTACAGTAGTTGAAGAGAACGTTATTAGCTAAACTAGTGATTCCAGATGAGGAATATTGCCACACAGGAGGTGGGAGCTATAAGGGGGCAGAGGACGCTGGTAAGTCAGTATTTCGTGAGGTGTTGAAGCATCTGAAAAGAGCAGAAGGAGCACAGTTGGAGGATATGTTGCTAGAATTCTAGGATTTGTTTTTTTCCCGAGAGGGCCGTTGACTGCCATGCCAGTAACACGACACGGGGTCCCAACAGGAAATGGAGCACTGGTATAATGAGGCCATACAACTATCACTGGAAACATATTCAAAAGGGTTCATAGATCAACAATAAGCTGACGGAATAGTAAAGTAACAGTGCATGGCAACTAGCTCTGGAAAACTCCTTAAACCAAATGGTAGTGGCCCAAGAAGGGCTACAACTGTGGAACACTTGCTATAACACGAAGAGCAGACGTCAATTAAAGTGACTTTAAGTATCACAATTTATAGCAACACTGTGATTCTGATTTTGCTCTGGCCGTAATTTCCTTATATTTGAGGTACCACTACAGAGTGGTCCACAAAAGACTTGTGGCATCTAAATGCTCTAATAGGATCAATTACAGCAAATGAGTTTATTTTTCTTTTGTATGGGCGATTGTTATTCCTTAAGTTATTAATAACTAGCTGCTGCAGTTTGTGTTTGCGCGGAAGCTTATATTTACATTTGACATTTTAAACAAATTATGTATTTTGTAGGATACGGTCCTTAAAACAGAAAGTGAAACACATTTCCTGCTACATTCTACTGCCCCTTGTGTCAACTGTATATGTGCCAGTGTCTGTTGTCTGATGTTTACTGGACTTTTTGGGATAGTTTTTGAGTCATGCGAGGGCCATATCATATCCGTTGTTTGAAGCTTTGATTTTGATGATATTGTTTTCTGTGTGTTGTTCAACTGGTTCAAATGGAATTTTACGTAGGCAGTTCATCGTGGACCTAAAATACATCATGTTGTGCTCGTTTGAAGGGCTAGGTGAGCTGTGTGTGCACACATCCGTGGATGTTTACTTTCTTAAATGAAAACGATGTTTCTTCTTTTTGCTGTAAATTTTCAAGTCTAAGAAGCTGATGCTTAACAGTGAACTTAATGCTATTGTGTATGAAAGTTTCGTTGCCAACCTGTCACTTTGTCGTTAGTGCCGTCAAAAAGAATAGTTCTATCATCCACACACCATTTATAGTAAATGATTTTGCTATTTATGTGACTGTTAGCTTTGAATGATTTTCATTATAAGTTTATCTAAACAATCTGCACTGCCTGTTAATTAGCTGCAATGGAGTGGTAATCAGACATGCGACGTGGCACGAAGTGAAAACATATTAACAAAAATGTGAGAGTTTGGTGAAGAAGACATCATTTTTGACATGGATGGTAACATTCCGCGTAACGAGGCTGTTCCATCAGACAATGTGATTCGAACTGGATCGGCACCATATCATAATCTTTTCCCAAGAACTTGAGGCTACAAGACACACACCGAAAAAAATATCAATGAAGACCCTGAATGCTTTGTTTCCAGGTCCTGATATCTGTTGTAACTGAGATATCCTTTTGCCTTCTCGCTCACTTGATTTAATACACTCTGACTATTCTGATGGAGGTACCTAGGAAAGTGCCATAGTCAGATAAACCCACAGCATCTTGAACCCTCAGACAGTATATTGTGTACGACAGTACTGCAATAGTTCCCAATGTGTTGTGAAAGGTCACGCTAAACTTTCAGGCCATTCTCCACCAAAGTCTTACTTTCAGCTGAGGATATTTACCGGATGTCGCGATTAAAAAATAATTTTCTATTGGGCCCTTAAAGAATACTCTCTTAGTGTCGATTTATGTAAAACAAAATATTTAAAATAATCCGTCTATACATTTTTTTAAATATTCTTAGTGGACCTTTGCATAAAACGGGAAAAAGAAATCTGTCAGTGGAACAAGAAGACTAGAAACTCATTAGATGCAAAGTTATTGGAGTAACGTACTGTGGCTCCCTAAAGCGATTTTGGAAAGTAGCGCATAACTTTCCGTAGGTCTGAAGCATCCCGCAGCGGGCTGTTGTAACTACTCGTATTGCTAGCTGTGCCTCCAGTGATTTTCCTCTCTTCTCCACACACTTCAATCTCCAATAAGGGATTCAAGGAGGCCATCTTCCAAAGCTGCGAAGCTGAAATGAACTAATGTATTTTGTGAGAATGGTTTTGTAGCTATCCAGAGAGAAAATATTGGATAAGGTGCAATTCATCAGCGCAGAAAAATCTGAGACTGACACAAGACTAGTATCTGTGGAGCAGTGAATTTTAAAGATTTGGTGTATTTAGAATGTGGGAAGTGATAAGTGAAAGATATACAGTGCAAAGAAGAATAGAAATGCTTTTCATGTGACATTAGACTACGATACGCAACGTTTTAAAAACTTGAATTATACTCTACAGACTCTTATACCGTCAGGAATTATCCCACTTGAATGACCCATCCAAATACAGCATTTCACAGCATTTTTTCAACCACTCTTTCTTTTCTTCAATGTAAATTTTTCGACAGAGTTCCTGAATCATCTCTGCCTTGTTCATTTCGTATTTACCATCCTACTCCAGCGTTTCAACGCTTCCTCTTCGCAGCTTTTTGTCTGAATCTCCTTTCCGTATCTCTTCTACCTGACGCCACGTTTTTGTAAATTGTATGTCCACCTAATATTTCTTTACCCAGCTCAACACCGAATTTCATATTCTTTTATTTCGCCCTTTTCCTATCTGTACTTTTTCTATGCTTGTTGCATCTGCAAATGTACAGTTGCAGAAACAGCTTCGTCAGTTTTAGGCTAACAGTGATATCATCAATGTCCACTGCAGATGGAGACCTGATATTGTTTCGCCCTGACAATTTCCTTCTTCCTCCGTTTCTTGTGGCCTTGTTTCATTTAATTACTCTGCTAGAGCCTCTCCTCTTCTGACGTTTAGTTCAATCACCTTTCATATTGTCTGACGTGTCTTTGGATGTATTGGGTAAACAGCTGATAGATTTGAGATTAAGCGAGGAGGTACCTGCACAAGAGATACTTTTGCCACTGTGGAAATAATATTAGTAAATATGTAGACTAGTGCCTAAAAACTAAGTAAATGGTAGAAAGCTTAAGGTTTTGTCGTAAATGTAATGCTTAACGAAGTGAAGAGATAATTATCATTTAAAATTACAATTAATGATTACTGTAAATGATAATGCTTTCATGAATTCTTTTACACACATCAAAAAAAGTTTTGCTTCACCCCGGTTCCCAAACTCCTGAAGATAGTGGTTGACCATGGATATTGTACCACAGACACAGTCCTTTGACTGTTCATAGATGTCACTAAACCCACCCAAAGATGTAAACAACCATACATGAGCAGCGCCTATTTGACGGATGGGCTCCGACAGGCGACCAGTTCCAGTCATTCCACCGAGAAGGAGGTACACGGCTCGCGTTGTCTGTTGTTCAACCGTGCCTAGACGTCAGTACGCGGTGCGATCGCGTCCGCATTGTTACTTTGTACCAGGAAGAGCTCTCAACAAGGGAAGTGTCCAGGCGACTCGGAGTGAACCAAAGCGATGTTGTTCGGACATGGAGGAGATACAGAGAGACACGAACTGTGAATTACATGCCTCGCTCAGGTCACCCAAGGGCTACTACGGCAGTGGATGACGGCTACCTACGTATTATGGCCCGGAGGAACCCTGAAAGCAACACCACCGTCTTGAATAACGCTTTTCGTGCAGCCACAGGACGTCATGTTATCACTAAAACTGTGTACAAATAGGCTGCATGATGCGCAACTTCACTCCCGACGTCCATAACGAGGTCCATCTTTGCAACCACGACACCATACAGCGGGTACAGATGAGCCCAACAACATACCGAATGGACCGCTCAGGATTGGCATCACGTTCTCTTCACCGATAAGTGTCGCATATGCCTTCAACCAGACATTCATCGAGGACAGGTTTGGAGGCATCCCGGACAGGCTGAACGCCTTAGACACACTTTCCAGCTAGTGCAACAAGGTGAAGGTTCCCTGCTGTTTTGAGGTGGCATTATGTGGGGCCGACGTACGCTGCTGGTGGTCACGGAAGGCGCCGTAACGGCTGTACGATACGTGAACGACATCCTCCGGCCCATAGTGCAACCATTACGGCAGCATATTGGCGATGTATTCGTCTTCATGGACGACAATTCGAGCCCCCATCGTACCCATCTTGTGAATGACTTCCTTCAGGATAACGACATGGCCTGACTAGAGTGGCCAGCACGTTCTCCGGACATGAACCGTATAGAACATACCAGGGATAGATAGAAAAGGGCTGTTTATGGACGTCGTGACCCATCAACTACTTTGAGGGATCTGCACCGAACTGCCGTTGGGGAGTGGGACAGTCTGGACAAACAGTGCCTTGATCAACTTGTGGATTGTACGCCACGACGAATACAGGCGTGCATCAATGCAAGAGGCTATGCTACTGGGTACCAGAGGTACTGGCGTATACAGGTATCTGGATCACCACCTCTGAAGGTCGCACTGTATGGTGGTATAACATGCAATGTGTGTTTTTCATGAGCAATAAAAAGGGCGGCAATGATGTTTATGTTTGTCTCTATTCCAATTTTCACTACAGGTTCCGGAACTCTCGGAACCGAGGTGATGCAAAAGTTTTTTTTGATGTGTGTATTTCACTTCCTTTTCTGCACTCTAGTTGGAATTTTCAAGTGAATCATTATTATCCTTTAGGAATTAGTGACATTGTAAGTCTTAGTACATGTAAGTGACATATTGTTGTAGTCGTCAGTCTAGGGACTGGTTAAATACATCTTTCCACGTTAGACTATACCTTGCAAGTCTCTTTACCTCTGCTTAGCATCTGATACCGCTACGCATTTAAGACTGCTTAACCTGTCCAAGCTTTAATCTCCCTCTGCTATTTTAGTCCTTATACTTCGCTACATTGTCAGACTGACGAGCCCTTTGACCCCACAGGATGCGTCCCGTTAACCAGTCTACCACCTAATTTTCATTATGCTTCCGCAGCACCAAATGTTCGAAAGCTTCTTATCTGAATTGCTTATGGCCCACGTTTCACTTCCATGCAAGCCTACACACCAAATAATTTAAATCTATACCATATGACAACTTTATCTGTTTCAGAAATACTTTTCTTGTAAATTATAGATTGCAGCGATCTGTCGTCCTTTTTAAATTTCATTGTGCAGATCTAGATTTCGGCTACAAGCCCTTCTCAATACACTATTATTTCCACTCAATGCATGTAATGCCAGTTGCTCGGGCTTGATCCACAGGTAACCTTAATACTTTACTTGCTTTTTCCAGTCTGAGTTTATATCCTCTCTACTTCGACCATCATGTTAGTTTCCTGTCCCAAAAACGCACTATCATTTTCCCACGTAACCAACTTTGATTCCAAAAGGAACTGTTGTGCACAAGGACCTAATGCCACAAGGAAAGAGAGGCACACAGCAATCAGTCGCAATTCCATTAGCTTTTTTTACTCCTGCATATCTATCTTTCGGCTATAAATGGCCATCTTCAGTGCATTTGACTTACAAACGTGAGGCAGTATATGTCACAATACGATCTCACTGGTGTATAGCATACAACAGTAAGGTCGTATGGTGAGATGTAATGCCACAAGTTTGTTGGATAGTAACTCACATCCATTGAAAGTGTCTGTTTATAGCCGAAATCTAGATATGCTAGAGTAATAAGAACTAATGGTATTGCGACTGATTGGTGCGCCTCTCCTTAGATTCTTTCACTGCAGTTGACGTTCGTTTCATTATTTTTTTTAAGATAGTGTCCGTTCCGTTCAACTTTTCTTCCATATTCTTTACCGTCTCTGACAGAATTGCAGTGTTATTTAGAAATATCAAAGTTTTTATTTCTTCTTCACAATACTACACAGAGATCGTTAAGTTAACACCACTTGCGTGGTGCGTCACAGTGTAAAATTGTTGACGAAATATATGATACTTTCAATTCGAACAGTGACATATGTATGTGGTATGGTCAAATAATGCATAAGGAGTTCTTGACATGACCTATTACAAGAAATGTAACTAATTTCTATAGGACAGGACTGTATCACGGTAATCGAATTACTAAATAGTGAGGCGTCTGTAAGTGTTTGTACTAAAATTCCTATAATTTCCACAAAATCTTAAAAGAAATTTCTGCATATAAATCAATGGAAGCTCAAGAATATAACGTGAACGTACAAGGCAAACGACCTGCTACAGTCAGCATTACAAGCACAGTTTTGAAAAAGTGACAGCAGGCTACAGCTGCAGAATCTAGTAATGCAGTTCATTCCAGTATTAGCTTCTAACACATCTTCCTCTTACTTCTTTTTTGTAACTTTGTCACGACAGACTTTCACATTTCTTAAAGAAGCAAAACTACGCTTTGGGATCGCAACATGTCCCCAGTAGAAGCATATGTCTCTGCTGTAGCTACCATTTTTTTTCTTTTTTTCCGAGTGGATTCGCAGGAGGGGGGGGTGGGGTTCTTCTCCTGAGGCAGGCAACAAAATTTTAATTTTGTTATTCGATTATGAAAGTAATTTCACGGGTTTTCCTGTCGCGCACAATACTGGGCTAACGAAGTTTCAGAAGAGTTCTGAAGGGTAAAGTGGGGCCGAGCGGCGGCGTCAACTCGCCAACTTGCTGTGCGAGGGGGAGGGATTTGGGGGGGGGGGGGGGGGTCCGAGGAGCAGAGCAGGGCAGCGCACTAATTACGCGAGTGTTGCGGGCGATTTCGCAAAGTGCCCGCAGAGCGGCGCGCAGGTCGCCGGCAGCGCCCCTGCCACTGCTGGGGGCGGGGGCGGAGCTAATTGTCGTGAAAGCGCAAAAGGGCTCGCCACACTGGATGAAGGCCTCCACAAGCCCCTAGTAGCCCGGTGTTCTCGCCTTGCCTCAGATCTTCACCAGAGGCCAGAGTTATTTGTTGACTTCCAGTGTCCGAGTGAAGGCCTGGTGAAATGTTATCCTCATTTAATTTAGAGATACTTGTCCGTGTCTCAATGCAAAACACTCTCTTTTTTTTGTGCAACTTTGTCAGAGAGCCCTTTCCATTACCCTATGTCATCCTGGAATATTCTTCTGGAATGTCTTCAGATGCCACTGTTGAATGCTCAGCGTCATCTATGGTGCCAAATAACACTTTTTATTTTTTGCACGAGATTAGTTCTGAGAAGAAGAATACGTGAAGTTAATATGTATGCGGAAAGTAAGATTTTCGGTGGAGGATGGTTTTCAGATTACCATAAGCGCTTTGACGTAAACAGACTATGTATCGTCTTGTCATTACCGTGTCCCCTTTTTGCAAAATTTCAAAACACGGCCATATTACTGATAAATCAGTGCTTCACCTTGAGACTAAAATTGGAAACGCACAATTTCATTGATAGCGAAAGAAAACAGTGAGGATCACTTACAAGTATTCAGACTGTTACGACCTCCTTTATTTATTTGTTTTTTTCCCCCTCATAAACTTTTCTCCAGCTCACTGTGATGATTTTTTTTTGTAGTTGTTTGGCTCCATACCCTACACTTATGTCTTTTAATGATTCTCTGAAGCCATGTGCCGTTATCGTTAGCTTCTAAAAAGGGTTACCTGCGAACTTCAATATAAATTCTGTTCACCGGTCATTAAACCAGTAAGAAACTTTGCAGCAACATTCGTAATAGCAAGTCATTGAGATCCAAACTATTCTGTATATTCCCCAACAAATGTCGATTCATGATCACCAGATCCTTGATTTTCCGAATGCCAACGCGCCTGCCACTGCTAGAGGTAGGGGCGGAGCTAACTGTCGAGAAAGCGCAAAAGGGTTCGCCACACTGGATGAAGGGCTCCTCAAGCCCACAGTAGCCCGGTGTTCTCGCCTTGCCCCGCAGACCTTCGTCTGAGGCCAGTGAGGTGAGTGAAAAACCTTTATAGTCGAGCTTGATATTCAGTTGTTTGGCGGACGCTTTTGAATACAAATAACCATTTGTATTACCGTTCCCGACAAAGAGAATGGTCTCAGTAGCCTTGCTGAATAAATTATAATGTTCTTGTATTTTTCCCCCAATTTCCAAGCGACATTTCACGTTTCATCGTTAATCCTGTAAATCGGGCACTGGAAAATTTCGCTCCTAATACTACACAGTTTCATTGTGGAAGTGCAACCTAAAATTGAACTGTTCAAGTCACTTCTGTGGAGTCACGAACAGTGCATTCCGGAGGAGTATCACCTGATGACGACCAGCCATGGACTAGAAACGTTCGGTGGGTGGCATGTCAGTGGAAAGTGCGATTGTCGAAGAAGTTTTGTAGGTTCCTTCCCTCATGTGGTACAGCTTTCTTTGACATGAATATGATGTGTATCGGTGCCTGGTGGAGTTCAGATTCTCAGTCCTACAGGATATTTCGCTAGGTGCTGAGATGACTATCACTTGTTAGGAATCGTTGCTATAATCATAAACATAATTTGAGTGACTCTCATGTTCGACCAAATTTACTCTGCTCATTTCTCTAGCTAAACTGTGATTGAGGATAAAAGAAAGATCTGTATCAGAAGAGTCCGTATCTACAATACTGGCCATTAAAATTGCTACACCACGAAGATGACGTGCTACAGACGCGAAATTTAACCGACAGGAATAAGATGCTGTGATATGCAAGTGATTAGCTTTTCAGAGCATTCACACAAGGTTGGCGCCGGTAGTGAAACTTTTAACGTGCTGACATGAGGAAAGTTTCCAACCGATTTCTCATACACAAACAGCAGTTGACCGGCGTTGCCTGGCGAAACGTTGGTGTGATGCCTCGTGTAAGGAGAAGAAATGCGTATCATCACGTTTCCGACTTTGACAAAGGTTGGATTGTAGCCTATCGCGATTGCGGTTTATCATATCGCGACATTACTGCTCGCGTTGGTCGAGATCCAATAACTGTTAGCAGAATATAGAATCGGTGGGTTCAAGAGGGTAATACGGAACGCCGTGCTGGATCCCAACGGCCTCGTATCACTAGCAGTCGAGGTGACAGGCATCTTATCCGTATGGCTGTAACGGATCGTGCAGCCACGTCTCGATCCGTGAGTCAACAGATGGGGACGTTTGCAAGACATGAACTATCTGCACGAACAGTTCGACGACGCTTGCAGCAGCATGGACTAACAGCTCGGAGACCATGGCTGCGGTTACTCTTGACGCTACATCACAGACAGGAGCGCCTGCGATGGTGTACTCAACGACGAACCTGGGTGCACGAATGGCAAAACGTCATTTTTTCGGATGAATCCAGGTTCTGTTTACAGCATCATGATGGCCGCATCCGTGTTTGGCGACATCGCGGTGAACGCACATGGGATGCGTGTATCCGTCATCGCCATACTGGCGTATCACCCGGCGTGATGGTATGGGGTGCCATTGGTTACACGTCTCGGTCACCTCTTGTTCGCATTGACGGCACTCTGAACAGTGGACGTTACATTTCAGATGCGTTACGACCCGTGGATCTATCCTTCAATCGATCCCTGCCAAACCCTACATTTCAGCAGCATAATACACGACCGCATGTCGCAGGTACTGTACGGGCCTTTCTGGATACAGAAAATGTTCGACTGCTGCCCTAGCCAGCACATTCTCCAGATCTCTCACCAACTGAAAACGTCTGGTTAATGGTGGCCGAGCAACTGGCTCGTCACAATACGCCAGTCACTACTCTTGATGAGCTGTGGTACCGTGGCGAAGCTGTATGGGCAGCTGTACCTGTGCACGCCATCCAAGCTCTGTTTGACTCAATGCCCAGGCGTATCAAGGCCGTTATTACGGCCAGAGGTGGTTGTTCTGGGTACTGATTTCTCAGGATCTATGCACCCAAATTGCGTGAAAATGTAATCACATGTCAGTTCTAGTATAATATATCTCTCCGATGAATACCCGTTAATCATCTATATTTCTTCTTGGTGTAGCAATTTTAATGGCCAGTAGTGTACAATGGTTACCTTTTATCCATAATCCTGTAGTTTTTGTTACCTTCTGGTTGGTATTTCGTTTTTCACTGTAAAACTTGTCGAATGTCCACTTGTGCAGTTACCCCACTCGCTAATCTCCTGTTTCCTTCCGACGTGTAGCGGTTCTGAAATAGTTTGTGCCGGATTACCTCTACGCACCTGTGCATAGTTATTCTCGTGAAGCTTACGAACTTTGCCTTGTGAAAGTCAATCAGAAGACTTAGTTAGAGGAAGCCTGATCTGCCGGAAGGGGTTCCGTGCTAAGAATTGGTGTTTGGGCAGACGCTGGCGTGCCATTTCGCCATGCTGTGCACCTGTCTGAGTGATATCGCTGTATGCTGTTGGCTTTAACGGTGTTTTGCATGCGTGTTTGAGTTATGTTTCTTGCAGGACGTATTAGTTTTTAATTATGTTTCTCAGAGGATTTCTAACGTTGCATATTTATTTTCATTCCAATGGAACACGGAAGCCCTTTGTTTTGGCTTATGTAACGTGAAGCCACGTGTCTAATCATATCCATTTGTGTTTCTCATACCTGTGAGCCCCCGTAAATATCAGTAAGTATTAGTAAGCATGATTTATTGACCATTTTATTTCTTTGCTTCCGTAGAATGGTTAGGAATTTGATGACATTAGTATAACATGTGAGCTTGTTTGCTGTCATTCATTTATGGCTGGCTAATATTACATGAATATAAGACCGCCTTTTTAAAAACTGTCAGCATTCGTCTTCTCATTATATTAAAACCTCCCTTCTGTGAACATGAAATCACGGGGGTTTGCTTACTCAGTATTGGCTTTCTCAAGATTTTTTTACATATTTAACGGTTCTTTTGCAGCAAGTAATTCATACGCTTTGTGTATCGCCGCCCACTATGCCACTTCTTACGTAATATTTTCAGCTCCACGGCGATTACTGTTTCATTTTGTCGCTGAACGCAATTTCCGACGGACGTCACTGTTCAGGCCCATATTCTCCGTCATTTTGTCGATAACTGTTAGGGCTTAGTATTTCATTTTCTCGGATATTTAAATTCACATCACACAAGCTGAAAAAGCAATTGCACTCCACCGGTCTTCTCTGTAAGATGGGATTCGTTACAGTAAGCATTCATAAGTGTTGCATAATTTGCTGGGTAGATTAATTAAAAAGTGCCTTCAGAAAATATTTATAAACACTTACGTTGCGTTTGCAGAAGTTTAACCATTAATCGCTCAACTTTCCGAGCTATGTTACATTTTCACAGCGTCCTGTCAGAAAAATGCGATGAATCATTATAAACGCCGTTTCAAAGTTTTCTTCGGGGCCTGTAAGTAAAGCTTGACTTGTTATTTGTTTCTTATCCATGGCGTAGAGAATGTCTTCAGTGCATACCCTATCCTCTGGCCTTCAGTTAACAAGATGTGTTGCGGCCGCAGTGGCCGAGCGGTTCTAGGCGCTACAGTCTGGAACCGCGCCACCGCCACGGTCGCAGGTTCGAATCCTCTCTCGGGTATGGGTGTGTGTGATAGCCTTAGGTTAGTTAGACTTAAGTAGCTCTAAGTTCTAGGGGACTGACGACCTCCGAAGTTAAGTCCCATAGTGCTCAGAGCCTTTTTAACAAGGTGTGTACAGTTGACCCTTGCTGCCTGGTTAGACCAAGCGGCTGTTGCAATGTCCTATTTGGTCACAGGCCACACCGTTCTTATCAGGTGATAGGGTGACTACAGAAGCAAAACGTTAAACGGCAATTAATGCGTACTGAACAATCAGACGTGAACGTCATATAGAGACCATGGCGAGCTCACACATCAACAACAAAACCTCTATGTGCAACTGATTACCACCAGCATAGGGACAATAAAAACTTATACAGTATGTAGAGGCCAAAATGACTCGTCAATAATTTCATACCTAATTTTACGTTAGATGCATAAGAGCTGTTTCGAGGTTTTTCTGTGTTTGTTGTAGATGATTACATACTAAAAGTCCCTGAAGGACACTAATCAGCTATCACAGTTACCAGAATGCAGGACAAGTTATTGCCGGCATTCGAGGTTGCGAGTAACGTATGCTAGTTTCAGGAAGTAGATGCCATGAGTCTTGACCTGCAGCAGAAACCGACCTCTATAGGGATTTCTCTTTTCTTGAGATAATGAGTTCTCTTTCACCAAAAAATTCGACGTCTCGCCTAACATGCTGCTCACGAGGCACCCCCCGAAAGCCAGGACCGGTCTGCTCACCAAGGTCTTAGCTACCATATCAGACATATACACACATGAAAAAAAGTTTTGCACTACCTCGGTTCCAAGAATTATGGAACCTATACAGAAAATTGAAACAGAGACCAACATCAACATCACTTCCGCCCTTTATATTGCTCATGAAAACCACACATTGCATGTTGTACCACCATACACATTGCGGTACTCACCGGTACCTCTAATATCCATTAGCACGTCTCCTTGCATTGATGCATGCCTGTATTCGTCGTGCCATACTGTCCACAATTTTGTTGGTCCAGACTGCCCTACTCCTCAACCAGCGATTCGGTGAAGATCCCTCAAAGTGGTTGATGGGTCGCATAATTCATAAACAGTTCTTTTCAATCTATCCAAGGCATGTTCGATAGGTTTCATGTCTGGAGAACATGCTGGCCACTCTAGTCGAGCGAAGTCGTTATCCTGAAGGAAGTTATTCGCAAGATGTGCACGATGGGGGCGCGAATTGTCGTCCATGAAGACGAATACTTCGCCAATATGTTGCCGACATGGTTTCATTATCGGTCGGAAAATGGCATTCACGTACCGTATATCCGTGACGGCGCCTTCCATGACCACCAGCGGCGTACGTTTGGCCCACATAATGCCACCCCAAAGTGGTTCAAATTGCTCTGAGCACTATGGGACTTAACATTTGAGGACATCAGTCCCCTAGAACGTAGAACTACTTAAACCGAACTAATCTAAGGATATCACACACACTCATGCCCGAGGCAGGATTCGAACCTGTGACCGTAGCGGTTGCGCGGTTCCAGACTGAAGCGCCTAGAACCGCTCGAATGCCACCCCAAAACAGCAAGGAACCTCCACCTTGCTGCACTCGCTGAACAGTGTGTCTACGGCGTTCAGCCCCACCGGGTTGCCTCCGAACACGTCTCCGACGATTATCAGGTTCAAGGCATACGCCACACTCATCGGTGAAGGGAAGGTGATGCAAATCCTGAGCGGTCCATTCGGCATATTGTTGGGCCCATCCGCACAGCGCTGCATGGTGTTGTGGTTGTAGAGATGGACCTCGCCATGGACGTTGAGAGCGAAGTTGCGCATCATTCAGCCTATTGCGCACGAAAAGCATTATTCAAAGTTTCAAGCTAAAATAAGAAAATGCCTCAACAACGGTAACTTCCTTTTCACTAAGAATGTCGTACGAGACCTTATTGTGATGAACCCAACAGCCCCCAAACTCAGAGCACAACCAAAAGTCTATAAAACTAACATGCCTATCAGGCTTATTCTGAGCTCAATTAATAGCCCAGCCTACAAATTAATGAGAGAACTAAATGACATTCTTGTAGAAAAATACCCATTTGAAACATCATATTCCATAAAAAAACAGCTATGAACTTAATAACAGTTTGAAACACTTGACAGTACCACCTCAAGCCAAGCTTCTATCCCTAGATGTTGTAAATCTTTACAGCAGTATACGTGTAGATGAAACAGTTCAAATAATGAGAATGAACCTACTGAGAAGCAAGACAATGAGGAAACCAGAAGTCTTAGAACTTGTAGATGTACTTAATTTAGTGTTCTCACATAATTACTTCTCTTTTAACAATAAAATTTATAAGCAGGACCCAGGAATAGCAATGGGAAGCTGTCTCAGTGCCCTAACAGCTGAAATATTTATCAACCATATAGAAAATAAAATTCTAATACTAAATGATAACGTCACAACCAAAGTTAAATTCTATAAGAGAAATGTAGATGACACCCTCATTCTATTTGATGGCACAGAGGATGAAGTAACAAACCTTTTTAACAAATTCAATAGCCTACATAAAAATATTCAATTCACCCCTGAACAGGAAGAAAACAACATCATACCTTTTCTTGACATAAAAATATCAAAACAGAACCAAAAGGTAGCTTTCAATGTTTACAGAAAACCACTGACACCACTATTCCAAACTCCTCTACACATCCCTCCGCCCACAAAAAAGCTGCTTATAGATCAATGCTGTACAGAGCACACAAATTTCCACTTCAACATACAGAACTCCTACAAGAAATAGAAACCATAACATATACTGCAATAAATAATGGATATGATCCTTCTCTAATTATTTCCATGTCACAAAAGATAAAAAAACAAACTGAACAAACAACATCAAACTACATTGACAGTGCCCCAGCGGTCAAATATGTAAAAATGCCATATCTTGGAATATTCTTTGACAAATTAACAAGAATATTCAAAAGCACAGAAGTAAAAACCAGCTTCAGCGCCAACAACAACCTAAGTAGGAAGCTTATTCACAATACAAAACCACCAGATACAAGTCTTGATGCATCTGGCATTTACAAAATTACCTGCAACCAATGTAATAACTATTATATCGGCCAAACAGCCAGAAATTTCAGAAGCCGATTCAAAGAACATTTACACTACTACAGGCTTGATAAATGTAACAAATCAGCAGCAGCAACTCACATCAAAGATACAGGCCACCCTTTGAAAATCGAAGACAACCTTGAAATTTTACACAAAATAGGAAAAAGTAAGAGAATGTATATCATGGAAGAAACGGAAATTTTCGTACATAATACAAAGCATGCAGATAACATTCTCAATGAAATAACCGAATTATAAACTCAAAATTCTTCAACAGTCTTAAGCCAGTTCTAACTCAATGGATTTAAGATATGCCAGTGTAAATAACTGACTACAAATCTGTCAGTACCAAGAATATCGATACAAAAGCTCGATAATCGATACAGACTCACATGCTACAGTCCACCATCTTGTGTTGTGTGCATAACGTCGAAGTGGTTTGTGCAGTGAATTACGTTGGCAGTCATCGATAAAATAAAATGTGCAATAATATAATGTTAACCGACAGCTCCGCCATTACACCACTGATCCAAATAAAGCAGCAAAATGATGAAATCGTAAGTGATCCATTGTCATATACCAGCCCTTCACACTATTTTCGTAACACATAAGTGATGCAAATCTATCTGCATCCAATATAGGCTATGATATCGTACATAGTCAACCACAAGGAAGAAAACCAGCAGAAGACATCACTGATTTCGATTTCTAGCCATACACTGCCCCCCCTCTCCTCCCCCCGCCCCCCCCCCCCCCAAATGCCAGACCAGCCGCTACAGTAACAAACAGTGGATAACGTTTACGGTATATTGATAATTTTTACTTATGGACCGTATGACAGCAACTGAATAAAACACAATTTTAGTGCCATATGCGTTTCGCCTTTATTTTCTGCAAGGCATCATCAGTGGCCTGGAAACATGTGATAAATGAACAAACACACATCAGCACGGGCTCCCTACTACACTTAATAAAGAAAATGATAACATATATATATATATATATATATATATATATATATATATATATATATATACAGGGTGATTCAAAAAGAATACCACAACTTTAGGAATTTAAAACTCTGCAACGACAAAAGGCCGAGCTAAGCACTATCTGTCGGCGAATTAAGGGAGCTATAAAGTTTCATTTAGTTGTACATTTGTTCGCTTGAGGCGCTGTTGACTAGGCGTCAGCGTCAGTTGATGCTAAGATTGCGACCGCTCAACAGAAAGCTTTTTGTGTTATTGAGTACGGCAGAAGTGAATCGACGACAGTTGTTCAGCGTGCATTTCGAACGAAGTATGGTGTTAAACCTCCTGATAGGTGGTGTATTAAACGTTGGTATAAACAGTTTACAGAGAATGGGTGTTTGTGCAAAGGGAAAAGTTCTGGACGGCCGAGAACGAGTGATGAAAATGTAGCACGCATCCAGCAAGCATTTGTTCGCAGCCCAGGAAAATCGACTCGCAGAGCTAGCAGAGAGCTGCAAAGTCCACAATCAACTGTATTGAGAGTCCTACGAAAAAGGTTAGTTATGAAACCTTATCGTCTGATATTGGTTCAAGCACTGTCTGCAGCTGATAAGATTAAAAGAATCGATTTCTGTGATTTTATCCTTGCTCAAATGCAAACAGATGAATCTTTCGTTTCAAAGATTGTGTTTAGTGATGAGGCAACTTTCCACACTAACGGGAAAGTCAACCGTCACAATGACTGTATAAGGGGCACTGAGAATCCGCGGGAAACAACTCAGTATGAACGTGACTCGCCTAAGGTGAACGTTTTCTGTGCCATTTCAGCCTATAAAGTTTTTGGTCCCTTTTTCTTCGAAGGTGCTACTGTAACTGGACTACAGTATCTGGAGATGTTAAGAATTGGCTGTTCCCTCAGCTCGAACAAGAAGCACAACAATTCATATTTCAGCAGGATGGAGCGCCACCACATTGGCACTTATCTGTCCGTAACTACCTGAACGTCAACTACCCGAGGCGATGGATCGGCCGCCAGGCAGCCCGTGACAGAGCACTTCATCACTGGCCTCCAAGAAGCCCTGATCTTACCCCCTGCGATATTTTCTTATGGGGGTGTGTTAAGGATATGGTGTTTCGGCCACCTCTCCCAGCCACCATTGATGATTTGAAACGAGAAATAACAGTAGCTATCCAAACTGTTACGCCTGATATGCTACAGAGAGTGTGGAACGAGTTGGAGTATCGGGTTGATATTGCTCGAGTGTCTGGAGGGGGCCATATTGAACATGGAGGGGGCCATATTGAACATATCTGAACTTGGTTTTGAGTGAAAAAAAACCTTTTTAAATACTCTTTGTATTGATGTATAACAGAAGGTTATATTATGTTTCTTTCATTAAATACACATTTTTAAAGTTGTGGTATTCTTTTTGAATCACCCTATATATATATATATATATATATATATATATATATATATATATATATATATATATATATAACACCAAAATACAGACACACACACTCACACACACACACACATACACACACAGCCCCCCCCCCCCAAAAATTACATTACACCAAAATACAGACAGACACACACACACACAGCACAAAAAAATATACATCACATCAAAACACACACACACACACACACACATGCACAGGACAAAAACAAAAATAAATAAATAAATACAATAAAATAAAATTAAATTAAATTAATACCACACCAAAAAACACTCATACTCACACACACACACACACACACACACACACACACATACACAAACGCACACACAAATGCATACATGAACAGACCACAGATACTTCAATAGTTACACTCATTAGTTTGGCAGTAATATTCGATCTTTGGCAAAAACATTTGACAGTCGGCAACAGAAACCAAAACATTGCATTAAAACAAGCGTTCAGTGCATAGTACTGTGGAATGTGGAAAAAACAGCAAATTGGCGCTCATAGGAAGAAGAACAATACCAAAAATGCAACAGGAGCGTAATATGTAAGAAACTGTCTACGCAACGTGTAAGTACAGTTCAAAACATTACTACTTAATAGGAAATACCAACCACCAGAACTGTTTATAACCTATAGGCACAGTGACAAAATTGTAAATAAAATAGCAAACATATGTACATATTCCAGGCCACTGATGATGCCTTGCAGAAAATAAAGGCGAAACGCGTATGGCACTAAAATTGTGTTTTATTCAGTTGCTGTCAGACGGTCCATAAGTAAAAATTATCAATATACCGTAATATTACACGCAACTGAGGAAGACAGGACTACAAAAGTTGAGGTGGATAAAGAGTTCTAGATTAATCTAGTTCATGACTGCTTATTTTTAAGTAACTTTTCTCTGTACGTATGTATGTATAAACGCCTAAAGGTAAACAGAACATGTTCGAAACGCGTTGTATTGTGTTTGATTAAGGATAAAATAAATAAAATGACTGGTAGCAGAAAATAGAAATAAATAATTGTCCCACACAGTCACGGTTCTCAAGCATAGCCATTATGGACGAAAATAATTATTCAACATGGTGGCGTGGCTGTAAGGGTTCATCCGTGCCTTAATCCGTAGGTAGTGGTCATCCACTGCAGTAGTAGCCCTTGGGTGGCCTGAGCGAGGCATGTCATCGACAGTTCCTGTCTCTCTGTATCTCCCCCACGTCCGATCAAGATCGCTTTCGTTCACTTTGAGACGCCTGAGAGCTGTTGCTGGCACAAAGTAACAATGCGGATGCGATCGAACAGCGGTATTGAGCATCTAGGCATGGTTGAACTACAGACATCACGAGCCGTGTATCTCCTTCCTGGTGGAACGACTGGAACTGATTGGCTGTCGGGCCCCCTCCATTTAATAGGCATTGTCCATGCATGGTTTTTTACATCTTCGGGTGGGCTTAATGACATCTCTTAAGAGTCAAAGGGAGTATGTCTGTGATACAATATCCACAGGTACGTCTTTCTTCAGGAGTTTGGTAACAGTAGTGATGCAAAACTTTTTTGATGTTCGTATTACGGCAGCCAATAAATCCGTTAATAAGCAAAGTTCCTCTTTTTCAGCTAAAGTAACCGGTGTGAGTTTTTCGCTAGGTGGTGGCATCTACTGGATCACGACATTTGTAACGACGCCATTGTTACAATTCTAGACATCATGCGTGGTATCATAATCAGTCACTACTGTCATTCCGTGTCCGTGATGATCATCATCCACTAAAAGCTACACATCCCTGCTGTAGTCACCTTTCACCTTTTTTGACGTCTGCATCATAGTTTGTTCTTATGTCTGGTATTTCATGAATTGAGTAAATAGGTTGAGAAAGAGATACATTGTTTCTGACGAATTTGCTGAAGGTATAAGTATACAGGATAGCAGCTGGTACTATTAATTTCTTGAGGAGCCCTCTGAAGTATTCTCTTGAATTGTCACCACAAGTATTTCGTATTAAGCACCTTCGTATTCTGAGCATGACTGATGTAGGGGCAGCGGTACGAAATGACTGAAGGGTGGCATTCGATGCTGTTAGTTACCGCAAATGTACGGACTTCACAGCAGCAGCCGAATGAAATAGATATTTCTCCATGTATATTGACATACGGACAGCATTTCCGGCCTGTGCGATTCTAGTTCCTAGCAGCGGAGTACACCCTGTGATACGGCCCCGTGTGCGCGGGTCCTTTTGAACAATTCATGCTCATTTGCAAAGCTAACGCTGTCGGTAATGTAAAAGCTAATTGGAACTGCAAGTACGAGCTCATTGAGTTGAATCGATGAGAGCTGCAAAAAGGCCCACCCCGTCGCAGAGGCGTCACATTCTTTTTGTACTGTGTTACTTCGTTAATTATCTTTTCAGCTGCACATAAAGTATAGCTTTTTCAGAACATCAGAAGTTGCTTTCATTACTTCGTTTGTCACAAAATTCATAGCGCGTGATATATCTGATATATAGAATTTTTCGTCATATGATCCACCTGGGGAACCTTTAACGCTCAATTTCGTAAAGTTAAGTTGTTGGTCATGCCACTTGATAGTACAGCTCTCCATACGAACAGGATTTTCATTTCCGATTATTATTCCGTTCTTTTACTGTCACAGAACGAAAACTTGCAAGACAAAAGTCAGAATAATTGATTAAAACTGACAGCGGAAATCTAATTACGTGGGGAGCACACGGTAAATAAAATAAGGAGCAACAGTGGTAGATGCTTCACCAGCTTACGACACCTTACCTTTCTAAAAGAGCGAAAAACAAGAAAAATACAAGGTCACTGTTAATAAAACCGGCAAACTGCAGGGACGGTTTCCTGACGGGAAATGGAGAAAGAAAGTGCCAGTGAACATGTGTCCGCAAATGCGTCGTTCCCACGGTAGAATACACTGACGAATGAAAGTTCCTCTGACCACGTCCCACGCAGCGTACTGTAAGCAGCAGAATGGCCCAGTATTCATGTGTGGAACAAGCCGATAATGTGTTTGTGTACGGCCGAGCAGATGGAAATGGTTGAACTTGTAGTGTGGCGGTGGACTCTGCCTCCATCAGATTTGGAGGACCGAGTTCTACAGGATATTGAGACGAACCATAATTCAAGCTCACGGCAAGTGGCCTGGTAACATTGTGTAACCAAAGGTACGAGGTCATGACAACCGGTACTATCCATATCACCTGTAACGAGTGCAAGAATTATCAGCAGCGGACTTCCTTCAACGGGAAGATTTTTGTCCGTGGATTTGCACCAGTCGATCACAATTATGGGATTTCTGTCATCAGCCCTTTATACCGACAAACCAGTCCTTACTGAACGTGGCATCATCAGTCTGTATTATCCCATGGAGGTCACTTTGAACATTTGTTGTGACGTGGATGCAATGCAGTTCTGCACTGTGTTCAGGATGATTTGTTGTTCCACACACACCGTCCATTTCCGGACATACGTTCATAGGACCTTTTGTGCCCCCATTTCAGGTCAGGTATCCCGCCCAGTAGTGTGTCGGTTTGATCAAAGTTCTCCCTGTATAGACAGTGATACAACAGAAACATTCACGTAGGTAGCTGAACTATACACTGAAAAGACAAAGAATCTAGTACACCTCCTTAATACCGTGAGGGCCCCTGCGAGTACGCAACACGACTCGACTATTGTCTGAAGTAGTGCTGGAGGGAACTGACACCATGACTCCTGCAGGGCTGTCTGTAAATACGTACGACTACGAGCGGGTGGTGATCCCTCCTGAAAACATGTTGCAAGGCATCCTAGATATGCTCAATAATGTTCATGTGCGTTTGGTGGCCAGCGGAAGTATTTAAACTCAGAAGAGTGTTCCTGGAGCCCCTCTATAGCAATTCTGGACGTGTGGGCGGTCGCGTTGTCCTGCTGGAATTGCCCAAGTCCGACGGGATGCACAATGGATATGAATGGATTCAGGTGATCAGACAGGATGCTTACGTACGTGTCACCTGTCGGAGTCGTACCTAGATGTATCAGGGGTCCCATATCACTCCAACCACACACTCCACACACAATTACAGATCGTCCACCAGCTTGAACAGTCTCCTGTTGACATGCAGGATCCATAGATTTATGAGATTGTCTCCGTACCGGTACACGTCCATCCGCTCGATACAATTTCAAACGAGACTCGTCCGACCAGGAAACATGTTTCCAGTCATCAACACTCCAATGTAGGAGCTGATGGGCCCAGGCGAGGCGTAAAGGTTTGTGTCGTGCTGCCATCAAGGGTACATGAGTGGGCTTTAGACTCCGATATCCCATATCGATGGTGTTTCTTTGAATGGTTCACACGGTGACATTTGTTGATGGCCCAGCTTTGAAATCTGCAGTAATTTTTGGAAGGGTTGCACCTCTGTCAAGTTGAACGATTCTCTTCAGTCGTCGTTGGTCCCGTTCTCGCAGGATTTTTTATGGCCGCAGCGAGGTCGGAGATTTGATGTATTTCCGGATTCCTGATATACACGGTACACTCGTGAAATGGTCGTACGGAAAAAGCCACATTTCATCGCTACCTTGGAAACGCTTTGTCACATCGCTCGTGCACCACGTTCAACCTCACTTAAATCACGACAACATCCCATTGTAACAGCTGGAACCGATCTAACAACTGAGCCAGACCCTTGTCTTATATAGGCGTTGCCGACTGCAGCGCCTTATTCTACCTGTTTACATAGCTATGTGTTTGAATACGCATACCTGTATTATTTTCTTTGGCACTTCGGTGCAAAAACATAAAAAACTGATGTTGAAGTTGTATCATTGGGAAGCAGCCGCCACTAACACTTTACTACTGTATGTAAGCCATTAACGTAACAAAAAAAAAGAGAACTGTCATTTTGTAAAGCTATCTCAATTCATGGTGTACTATATAC
The DNA here is from genome assembly GCF_023864345.2 of Schistocerca serialis cubense. NCBI lineage: Eukaryota > Metazoa > Arthropoda > Insecta > Orthoptera > Acrididae > Schistocerca > Schistocerca serialis. The sequence goes on from NC_064642.1 coordinate 172,042,117, forward strand.
GAGGGAGTTACCAACTACAAACGCGTGTAATGATAACTGAATCAGATATAGTTTAAAACACTGACATGCATGATAGTAAAAAAATTCATTGCAATTTTTTACAGTGAAATCTCATCTCTCACAGTTTAAAGAGATGAAGAAGTGATGATTACGCTAACAAATTGATTAAAACCAGTGGTTCTCACACCCTATCCAAATTATCCAGTGTCGATCTACGAAAATCTCTTAACAATTCGTTACCTTTCTGAGCTCTGTCGCGAATCGACCTATCGTGAGCGCTTATCTTTGACTAGAGGGCGTCCACGCGCGGCATCTAAGAGGTCACTGCGAGCTCGCTCTTTCGCAGACAGTCCGCAGAAGAGGCAGGTGAAGTCTACCTGGAACACTTTCGGGGTGGGCGGAACACATAGCGATCTGGGGTTGGCAGCTGCGCTTTCGAGACCGGCGTGTGGGCCGCTTTTCGCCGTAGCTGGTGGTATGGCGGGAAGAGAGGCCTTTCCCACCGCGACCTCACTGATGATGCAAATCGCTGTATGTGCCAGAGTTCAATTCTACGTGCCGCCACGGGACCGCCAACTGCATATTTACGTCTCTCCATTAATGGTTGAAATGGCTCTGGGTACTATGGGACTTAACTTCTGAGGTCGTCAGTGCCCTAGGACTTAGAACTACTTAAACCTAATTAACCTAAGGACATCACACACATCCATGCCCGAGGCTGGATTCGAACCTGCGACTGTAGCGGTAACGCGGTTCCAGACTGTAGCGCCTAGAACTGCTCCGCCACCCTGGCCGGCTTCTCCATTAATAACCGGTGAGAAGCTTTGATGTAGTTGCTTACATTTAGCAGGGTGGCTGGGCCGCTGTAATTGCTGTTACGACATGTTATACCAGCTGAGTGTCTTGCAAGGTAGGCTAACTTGGGTAATTCCCATTAACAGAGCGGACCTCTGAGAGAAGCTGATACCAGTTAATGATTATCATACTATCTCAATCATTTGATTTGTTTGCCAAGGTTCAGCCTCCTGAGGTAAACCTCCCTTCTAATTAAGTGCTTACCATTTATTGCATTGGTCATTTGGTGGGACATGTGGATGAGCATAGCCCGCATCTCGTGGTCGTGCGGTAGCGTTCTCGCTTCCCACGCCCGGGTTCCCGGGTTCGATTCCCGGCGGGGTCAGGGATTTTCTCTGCCTCGTGATGGCTGGGTGTTGTGTGATGTCCTTAGGTTAGTTAGGTTTAAGTAGTTCTAAGTTCTAGGGGACTGATGACCTAAGATGTTAAGTCCCATAGTGCTCAGAGCCATTTGAACCATTTTTTTGGATGAGCATATATGATCTTACATTCAGCAAATTTTGCTTTGTGAGCCGCGTAAAGGTTTGACGTTAATTTTAAAGCTCAACCTTTGCTCTTGTGGCCATCCCTATGGAGTTGGTGCGATCACTTATTTGTCCTTTCTTACATTGCAAAACAGAGTGTTACTGATGGAAAGGACGTAGGTAATCCCTAAATCTAATCACCAAAGTGTTAGGTTCAACTGTTTATTGCCATGCTGTACTGAGCATGTTAATTTTATTGTGTTTATAATAATACCTTTGTGTATGATTTAGAACCAGTTAAGTAAGGCTTATTGGCCGCTTGCTAGTGGGATAACGGTGAAAGTTCCCTTTAATAATTATTTTCGTTTTGTTTTGAACTCGTATTGGCTTCGTTGGTCAGTGGCATTTTTGCTCTTGTTTAGCTTTCGGTGACTGCGCATTGCCAACTACGAGAGGAACGAAATATATCTGCCTGCGAGAATGTAAAACGAATTTTGCCCTATTTTATAATCTTTCTAAAAATGCGAAAACTGATTAAATCCTGAAATGCACTATTAATCTTTTTAAATAAACAAAATCGTCCCTGTGTTTGATGATCTGCCTAATAATGTTGTTCAAGAAATTGTTTGTGTGCGTTGGTAATTTTCGTAGCAATTCACACTGCTCTAACGATAGAATTCTCACGCTCTCGCTGCCAAATAGCGATGACAAAACGAGCATATCTTCCAGGTACTCTGAACATGGACTCTGAGCGAATAATAAATAATTTTAAATTGTCGCTTAGTGTTTGAGACATCGAAAATATGAACAAATTCCAGAAATACAAATAACAAACTCCCAATATACATGTCATAAGTGGGGAAAGGCAACATGTCTAACACCTCGTCCAATGCTGCTTCCTTCTGCCATTTCATTTTTTTCTTACTTTCTGGTGTAAATGTAGATTCTGTATCAGTCGTCTCTCTTTCCAATCTACTCCTTTCCTCATCAAAATATCCATCAGCGTTTTCCACTGAACTCTGTCAAAAGCCTTTTCTAAATCTATGAATACAGCAAAAATTTCTCTACCTTTTTCCACATATCTTTCCCCTATAGTTCTTAACAAGACAATAGCATCTCTTCTTCCTTTTCCTTTTCTAAATCCGAACTGCTCTTCTGCAATCCCTCTATCCAGCTTGCCATATAGCCTTCTCTTCAACACTCTCAGCAAGACTTAAGCTACATGAGAAATTAGACTGATGATCCGATGCTCTTCACATTTTTTAGTGTTTCTCTTTTTCTCCATTGGTATCACAACTGTTGCAAGGAAGTCCTCCGGCCATTCCCCTTTATCATATATCTCGTTACAGAGGTAGACTATTTCTTTTCTTGCCTTGTTTCCCAGACTCTTCGACAGTTCTGCTGGCAAATCATCAGTTGCACATGTCTTCCTAGTCTTCATCTCCTTCAGCGCCTTTTCTACTTCTGCTTCCAAGATGGTGAATAACATGCTGAAAGATCTGAATTAAGCTTGTGTGCAATATGGGATGCAAATAATCACAGCAAAAACAAAGAGTATGGTCATCAGTACAAGACGCAGACTGTCCAATATTAAAATAGGACAATCTACCATTAGCCAAGTAAGTGCATTTAAATATCTTGGAAGCTCTTTCTATTCTAATACACCTCACTTAAAGATGTATTGCTTGTATAAAAGTTGCAATCTTATGTGTCAAAAATTTTTCCAAGAATATGAAATTGTACCTCACTATGGGCTCTCAACGTAGGCGACGAATGAAAATGTAAAATTTGTGGTCCTTACATTTGACCGAAAGTTGTTCAGCAAACATAATCATGAAACATATGTTCACAAACACTTCTGCGTGTCAATTACACTATTAAAAAACTCAAAAACCGATTAAGATCTCGGAGTTACTCTATACCACCAAACTGCGAACAAAAAACTCTCACCATGCACGAAGTCTTTCTCTTGCCTGTGTGCAATGTTGAAAGATCTATTTCGACATAACATTAAATACCAAACTAATCATTGTTCCATCTAAATCTATAGTACCTTGATTCAGTTCGAAACAGCACAAAACAGTATAAATCACCAAAACTTCAAACAATTCGATGTACTCTTTGCCTGCTAGCGTAATCTATATATGTAGCATTTTATCTTCTTATGTTCAGTTAGGCTGGGGAGCCCTTATATGGAAGGTGATTTTCACACGTCCGATTTTCATAACAGGAAGATGAATTACTCTTGCGTATAGCTTTCTCTATCTCGCTTTTCATTTTCGGAATACGTCTGTCACCAAAAAATATGTGTCTGATCCAAAACAGCTGTATTAAAACGGATGGAGAAGCTTTTCTCCAAACTGGCGACGTATAGTTGCCATCGGTTTTTTAATTATCCGTTACTTCTCACTGGTTTTTCCTCGGTTCAATTAACATTTCATTATTAAAATTTTTCTACGATGCCGACTTGATTTTCTGTTGCTGTGTAGTTACTGCTGCAGTACTTCACAAGACTGTACATAGTGAGAAAAGTACTTAATACATAGTTTATAGTACTGACCGCACAACAATAATAATAATAATAATGATAATAATAATAATAATAATAATAATAATTGTTATTGCTGTTATCAGTAATTTTAGAAATATGCAGCTTGCAAAGTTAATTGTAAAGCTGCACTCTAAACTGTCCCAGGTTCTTAGTTACATGTACTAGTGTACCTAAAATTTCTCTGAATCAAAATGAATAAACAAATGGACAAAAAAAAGTTTTCGCCTGCGTCACTGGCAATCAGTTTCTTTTTTCCTCCAAAACTTTTTAATACGTTTCAGTACCTGCAAGAATGGATTTAAGACAGAACGACCACATGAACACCTATTGCGAACTCAGATGACTAAGGAAGGAGGGAAAGAAAACGTATACTAGCTACGAAATAGGATCCTTCAAAAGTATACGTGTGATAGATTGTTAGCTGTTACCACCTACGATGTTTGATTAACAGAAGAACTAGAGAAAATTCAAAAAAAGTTGTGGATTATATTCAGGATATGTTTGGTCGCGCGATAGCTAGCTTCAGTGCAGGGGACTACTAGAACTGCATTGTCCACTGTGGAGAGCATCGGTCTCAAATTTTAGGAAATTCATAAAACTCGCGAAAAATTTTCATGTTATAGTTAGAAAGAAAATGGATTTACAAAGGGGGGGGGCCGCAAAAAATTCTTTCCTAGAGAAAACTGTGAATGAAACAGGAAGGAAAGCACGATGTATCTACATTCTGAAAACTACGGCGAGGTCCATGGAGGAAGGTACGTCCAGCTGCACCACGTATTAAAGTTTCTTATCATTGAATGCGTGTACGAAGAGCAGGATGGTTAATCGGTTAAATGTCACTATTCTTGGTATAATTAGTCTCATCTCGTCTCCACGGTAGCTACTTGAGAGACATGTAATTGGTCACACTATATTCCTAGATTTCTAACTCAGTACTGTTTCCCCAGACTTACATTTAGGCTACCGAGGAACAGGCTGCGTCTGTCTTCACACTCCTGTCACTTGAGGTTTCACCATCTCAGTGAAGCACTACCCTCAAAGAAACACGTGACGTTCTTTTTAGACTCCTTTCTACTTGTTCAGTTTACACTGTCAATCGTTCCAGATCCTAAACATGTGAGCAACGTTCTCCAGTTTAGATATTGATTTTCCCAGTGTCTTAACAATGAGTCGTTGTCAGTCACTTGTTTTACCTGTGATTTAGCCTGTGCGACAAAATTTTGATCATTTAGACATAACCAAAAAATTTCTGATAAGTAGAAAGTGAGTCTTAACTGTATCCTACAATAATTTCTTCTGGGCAACTCTTTCTCTGCCAAGTCAGAATTTTTATTTAAAAGCTGGGAACCTGTAAAAAAACTAGTTGTTAGTGTACTTGTACGTCCCTACAAATCTTGCACTCAAGTATTTCTATGACTGACTGATTCCAATTCTTTGTTAGCTTGTTGCTTATTTGGTAACATGTTTGATAGACCATTTTAATAGTTTTTTGTCGAGTTGAGGTGGAAGGAGTCAGTTTACAGAACAAGTAACAATAATGAATTATTTTTCAGTCCTGTTCATGCAACTACGCAAATGCAAAGTAAATAGTTTCTAGTTAACTCTGACGCTATTCTTGAGTACACTTCCTTTCCGAATATTTTAGAAAATGACGTCAGTAATGAAACTAAATGGTTATTATCTTAGTATTTCCTGTCACTTTTTATGAATTGATGTGAAATAGCATCTCTTAATCTTTTTAATAAAATTCTCTGTGGTATCAGTTATACTACTAAAGACACTATTAACTAAGTTAGAGCTTTCCGTAGTTGTATTTGAAATTCCATCAACACATGTGGTCTTTTGTATTTCAGAATCTTTGTAATTCTTTTGATTTTAATGACTTCTATTAAAATATCACGTTTTTTTCAGAATAGTAACGTCAGATGTTCTAGCTTTTATAGAGATTTTTTAAGAAAGTTACTGTCAAATATCGCACATATTTACTATGGAGAACATTGAATTTCACATTAGCATTCCTTTCTGTATGTTACTTATCCTACACCAATTTCTTTATAGTGGAAACATTGTTTCCTGGATATCATTAATAAACCTTACTACTTTATGAAGTGTACATCCTGATCTCATGGTCCATTAACAGTTGATTACACGTTAGTTGCTTCAGCTTGACCACTGTGTATAAAAATGTTAACAGTCAGGATCTGACGAATGAGCCGTGCGCGAGCTAGAAAACTCACTGTTGAAGTCAGATTGTAACTGCGAGTTCATTTTCCCTTTCCGAATATTTAAAGAAATCTACACTGAAATCACTACAGATTATTACTTTTTTCTTCTTCTTCTGTGACCGGTACTCAATAAAGCCTCTATTTTTTTCATAAATAGCTGGAAGTTTCCTAGAGAAGATCTGTAATTACAATTACAACGAAAGTATTCTGCACTAACAATCCACAAGGAAATGTGCAAGGTATTGATCTACATAAAAACTACTTGTTTCAATGTTTCTTTGTGTCCAGCTTTCACATATGCTGCTATGTCTCCTTTTTCCATATTTTATTGATGTCGCAGTTATAGAGCTCTTGATCCCGTTTTGTGAAATGAAAGATTTTACATTTATGGACATTTAAACCAAATTGACAACATTTGAAGCAGTTTGGAAGCCTACATAGGTGTGAATAAATATTTGTACACTGTTTTTCTTACTTTTTAATAAACAACTGCATCATCTGCAAAACGTTTGTTACTATTAATAGTGTCTGCCACACGTTAATATACAACGTAAACACACTTCCTGCGGCAGGCCTGAAGTTATTGCAACGTCTGGCGATGACTTCTTATTCAAGATAAAATTCTGCATCCTTCTTACGAAGAAATCCTGTGCCGAAAATTTCGTATGCTACTCCATGTGATCTCTGAATTATGTGAATGGTGTGGTCCTGAGTTAAATGCTTTTCGGAACTCAAAAAATACTGCACGTGTCTGGTTGACTTGTTTCATATCTCTCAGGATGTCACGTGAGAGAAGTCCGAGCTGGGATTAGTATGACTAATGATTGTTGACTCCATGACGATTGTAATGCAGAAGGTCGTTATATTCAAGGTACGTCATTATGATTGAGTTCAGAATGTGATCTAATTTTCTACAACAGACGGATGTCAAGGATACTTGACGGTAGTTTTCGGGAGCACAGCTGCGATCCTTCTTGAAAATGGATGTCATCTGTTCTTTTTTCCATCTACTCGACAATGTTTTTTGTTCGACGTATCTACGGCAGGTACGGTTAACGAGGAGCTAACCAGTGGTGAATTCTGCACAATTTCTGGTATATACACCACTGGGACGAGTAGATTCCTTCAATTTCTATGATTTCATCAGTTGTCGGCATCACTGATCCTATGATCTGTATGACTCATCTTTGGAGAGATGTGACAATGATACTGAGGTGGTACTACTGAACTAGTCTAGTGCACCACGAACCTTCCGCCTCGTACCGTACAGAAGCCTACGGAGTGAAGATATAGATGTAGAACCAAATACCCAAGGTTCACACGACACGCTGTTGCACGTTAGCGCTGCCGTAACAGGTTCAAGTATTTTTTGTTTACATGCGTAGCAATGTAGCGGCAAACTTGCTAATCACAATTTATGGATGATCGATACAACGTGACAGACGCAGATGAAAATGGAGAACTTTTTAGGAGTGAAAGGAATTCAGATAAGGAGACGAAAAGCCAGCAAGTCCGTCGACTGGTAGACGTCAGCTATCCAACATTATTTAACGAATCCTTGCACCACTGGAAAGGCGAGATTCTGAAGGATAAATTAATAACAGATATTGGTGTACCGATTTGGTATGTCACGCATAGCGGAAAGCCACCGTTATTTAGGAGAAAATACTTCGGCCCCGCATCGTATATATTAGTGCATCCAATTTTCGCAAGTAATTAACCGCCCACAAATTTAATTCAACTCAAAAACACGCAGACTGAAGCTTTAAATAAATTACTGTTGTTTTTTCCGCCTTTAACTGGGGATCTGCGAGTCCAGTGTAAGCCTTTTTCATTTTATTTTGCATTAAATAACGATACACGTGTCCTACACAACGCTGTTCAATCGGTTTATCTGTTATTACAATCTGCAGTAAACTTCTATGTTAATTTGGCAATTACGACGAGAAATTAACGTGTAACATGTGAAAAGCTATTTGTATAAATACGGCCTATGATGAGAGCAACGGTATTGCGGCCGAATTGGTATATTGTGAAAATTAATTGCAACGGTCGATTAAAATCAAGGCAAAAGTGATTACATTTTGTTCAGTGGTGGTTACGATATTATTGCTCAACTTGCGGATTCTAAAGCTTGCCGCAATTGCTTTACGTATTATGTCGCAGGTCTCAAAACAACACTACTCGTCTTATCAAGAACAGATGAAGGAGTTTAGTAGTTCAAATGGTTCAAAGGGCTCTAAGCACTATAGGACTTAACATCAGAGGTCATCAGTCCAGCCGCCCGGTGTGGCTGAGCGGTTCTAGGCGCTTCAGTCTGGAACTATGCGACCGCTACGGTCGCAGGTTCGAATCCTGCCTCGGGCATGGATGTGTGTGATGTCCTTAGGTTAGTTAGGTTTAAGTTGTTCTAAGTTCTAGGGGACTGATGACCTCAGCTTTTAAGTCCCACAGTGCTCAGAGCCATTTTTTCATCAGTCCACTATACTTAGAACTACTTAAACCCTACTAACCTAAGGAGAGCACACATATCCATGCCCGTGGCAGGATTCGAACCTGCGACCGCAGCAGCAGCGCGGCCCCGGACTGAAGCGCCTAGAACCGCTCGGTCACAACGGCCGGCTAGTTTAGTAGCTATAGTGATGATGAGAAGACGTTAGTTCCTTTAGGTCCAAGAGATAGTGGATGATATTCCTTTCGTGAAGTAGATATACTGTACATGGTGATTCTTATTAACGTTTAAAAACCTTGTAAGGGATGTTGAACACGCTGAGACAAGTAACTTAACGTAAGATATATGGGGGTGCAAATGTCAGAAAGTATTTCAGAAGTGGATGACAGATGTTGAAAATGTAATGTCACCTGATGAAGTGCCTCGCAGCACTTGCAGCGGCTGAAAATATCTGTCTATCGCATCTGACCTTTCAACCTCAAGTATTCACGTTGGAGTAGCTCTGATGTTTTGCAGACAGCCCGACACCATCTCAAAGCATGGTTATAGCGTGACTTCGAAAATTTCGCAATAGTTACGATGCATGAAGTTACTCTGCTCATTCAGTAGTCTTTCTCCATATTTAACTTGGTGGACGTAAATTTCAAAACCTCCAGCACATTCACATAAAAAAATGCGCGTGAAATCTTATGGGACTTAACTGCTAAGGTCATCAGTCCCTAAGCTTACATACTACTTAACCTAAATTATCCTAAGGACAAACACACAAATCCATGCCTGAGGGAGGACTCGAACCTCCGCCGGGACCAGCCGCACAGACCATGACTGCAACGCCTTAGACCGCGCGGCTAACATTCACATAACATGTTGCTAGGACGTAATGTGAAGTAATGCGTAAAAACATGTTACTCCTCGGTGTAACCTTGGATGAAGCAGCTGATGGGCATCCTATTCGAACGATTCAGTGTGTGGCTATCGCCGTAACGTTTAATTCTATTTGACGCATGCCAGTTTATTTTAGTATGTTGTCGACACCCAAGGATTGTGTGTCTTTTAATTTTTTCTTTCTCCCCCACATTTTGACGATGGTTTTATACTATCCGAATATCCTGTCCGTGCTCGTCTTTTGACTATGTTCTAAAGATGTATTAGTGACGATGCATGGTCCGGATCAGAAGCCCATCTGCCTTTTCGTCCAAGGTGTTACGCACGCTCGTGTCTTGGAACTCGTGGCAAACGGTAGTTTCAGTTTTACATGACCTGAAGATATACCTCCTGGTTAAGAGACCGGACGTCGTACACTGTAAGCACAATAAACAGCTATTGCGGGTTTGGACTTTCACTCAGTTTTAATATAGACTGTTTTACACATTCTGATTTTAAATTGTTTGATGGTCCGTCTCGTTTTGTAAAACGAATTTTATTAACATTCTACATTATTATTCTTCATTTCTACATATTTGCAGCACTATGTCGTTACAGAGCTCCACATTGTAGCGAGTAACATGGAGATATGTAACGTAACACGTCAGTGCGTGAGAAACAGCTTGCTGTAATCGTGTTTCTAATTCGAAGAGTTCGTCCATTCATGGAGTACCGTCCCCTTCAGCATGACAATGTCCACGTCACACACGAGTGCCGCGACATCTGCAACAATCCGACGCCTTGGATTCACTGTCATCGATCATCCTCCGAACAGTTCCGACCTGGCCCCATTCGACTTTTATACGTTTCCAAAATTTAAGCAACACCTTCGATGCCTTCGGTCTGATAGTGATGAAACGGTACAAGGGGAAGTGAGTTCTGACTCAATCAACAAGATAATTGATCAAACTGATCTCTCATTGGGAGAATTGTGTTCGTCGCAAGGGTGACTATTTTGAGAAATAAATTTGCTGACATCATAAATAAAGATGTAAAATTTTATCAACGTTCCTTTTATTCAAAACCTTCAAGATGTAGAATGTTAATACCATATGTTCTACTTAAGAAGTTTTAAGAATTTTTACTTAGAAAATACAGAGGCATTACTTTCCAGCAAACCCTTTTAATTTGTACCAATAGTAATTTAAATTTTTTGCCATGGATCTGAAGACGAGCACCTAGCTAAAACCTGGTTATGTGGAAATAAAGGAAAGCGATGCGGAAACTGAATATGAAGAGCTTTGAGCATATTATCATTAGTAGTATTAGTATTAGTAGTGGTTAGCACACTGGACTCGCATTCGGGAGGACGACGGTTCAATCCCGTCTCCAGCCATCCTGATTTAGGTTTTCCGTGATTTCCCTAAATCGTTTCAGGCAAATGCCGGGATGGTTCCTTTGAAAGCGCACGACCGATTTCCTTCCCAATCCTTCCCTAACCCGAGCTTGCGCTCCGTCTCTAATGACCTCGTTGTCGACGGGGCGTTAAACACTAACCACCACCACCTTAGTATTAGTAGCAGAGTAGTAACTTTATTGGTCGTAATGCAACGCCTTATTCGTTTCACGTTCAATTTTCAAAGAGGATGTAGTCTTCGGCACTTGCGGGCTGCGCAATATCGTTTCGTTCTAACTGATCATAGTTTTCAGAATTAGTCTCAGATCTCCATAGCCATTCTACTTGACATTTCTCATGAAAATGTGTGGTTCTTGGGAAATGTGTTAATTTTATCTTTGTTCTCCGCACCTGTTATCTGTAGTCCAATGGTTTCAATATATTGCTGAATTTCTTGGATTCATTGTCCTATCTCTAGTTGTCTCTAGTTGTTGTAAAATCCTGTTTCCTAGCAGTTGCAAGATGCGTAACAAGAGAGTCTTCTTTTCTTCACTGTACTGATTTCCCAGACTCCTTCTATCTGCTATTATTCATGCAAATACTGATGGTTCTCCTTTCATTTTGGAGGAGCTGATCGGTTCCTCTCATTAATTTTTGACATAGGATATGCTTGCATAACTGGCTTCTGGAAGAGTTACAGGTTTATGGTGTCGGATCTCCATATACGTGCACAGATTAGATCTTCGCCGTATGGCTTGCATTTATTTAGTTCTCTGATTCACAGTTGTACTTCGTTGAGGGTTGGTGGAGCTATTGGATTATTTGTGCTTAAAGTAGATGTTCCCATATTTACGTAAATTGTTTCCAGTGGGTTATCGCAATTTAAGAGTTAAATACATCTTCGTGGATCTCTGCGTTTTCCTGGATTCTCTGTGTTAACTTTTCTGATTTGTATCTCAGCATTAATGTTGTGGGTCCATATACTTTTAAAATATCTGCCGATAATTTTGTAATTATCTCGCTATTCCTTTTTCTTGAAATATGCTTCCTTGATTTATATGACGTTTTTGAGACTTTTACGTTTCGTTTGTCTGATGATTTTATCGGTGTACTTCCTTCGTTTTATTAGTTCTGTATTTGATTCTTCTAACTTTTTGGCTTAATGGTTTGTCAGACGTTGTTGCCTTCTCTCCAGTGCCTGGTCGCATTCTTCATTCCACCAACCATGTTTTATTCTGCAATTTACTGCTATTGACTCTAACTTGACGTTCACTTGTGGTAGTGATTTGATATTGATAGACTTTTCCACACATCTTCTTTAGTACTCCATATTTCCTATTAATTTAGTTTGAGAAATTTTCTCCTGTCCTTATCTGGAGGTTTCTTCTTTACCACAGGGGTAATTTAATTTAATTATAAGGACGTAGTGTTCAGATCTTGTGTGCTTCCCCTAGGACTTAACGTCGTAGATTTTCCGACGGCGAAATTTATCCATGCAGACATAGCCTATCTGGCATTCGCCTTCTCGAAGTCAGAATTTTTTTATAGTCGTTATTTTGTGAGGTTTCCTTTTAAAGCATGTTACTCCACACATACTAAAATCAAGAGAGATCTCATAATTAGAGATCTGCATCCTCAGTCATAACGGACTGACAAGCCTAAAGTCAAACGTTTAATATATTAAATTAATTGCAAAGTAATCATTCGTCTGAAGCTGTTTTATACGCGGAAATTCGTTTCCTTAAATAACTGGGGGTGAGTCAGTATTATAGTTCTCAATGGATATTAGAGCTTGGGGGCCAAAACTTTAGTTCGAAAGGAGAAAATGTGTGCTTAGAATATAGTATTTTTTTCTTTTTGTTTCTTCCTTAGGCTAAACTGTGAAACCCCTCTAGCCACTGACGCAAATTTTGTTATCACATGCTCAGATTAACAACTGGGGAAAATTATCTGTAAGTACAGTAATCTGTGTTCTGGTGCGGCAAAAAGATATTCATATTTGTGTTTCACAGTACAAGCGTGGATCGCACAATCACACCTAATCCTTATTCAGTAACAGCACCAGAATACAAAAAATTAGAAGCATGTAAGACTTACAGAGAAAAAAATGATACTGCCATTTCTTCCGACCTATAAGACATAATGGCCGACGAGCTACTCCAGATAATTTAGGAAAATCAAAGGGCATTATTTTACGACTAAGAAATGTGAATAAGTAATGAATATTCCGACGATTCAGTCCAAGAAAGATTAGGTTCGCTTAGATGTACTTCTTGTATGGTAGATCCATAGTGACGGCATGCTTCAGGAAGAAAAACGTGTTAGGAAAACAACAAAACGTAATCAACGTTAAGAAAGAAAAAAAATGCTAATGTACCTTCAACAGATCCTTAGTGAAATGGTCATCAAGGATAGTGAATAATTAAAAAATAACCTTAAACATATTATCTTAAAAAGGCAAAAATAAGATGTCATAAAACATGTGAATGTTCTGTACACTCAGATGTATTTGATAATTCTTAAGCTATAGTAGCCATTACTCATGAAATAGCAAAATCATTTTACAACACTTATTTAAAATGATCGCAAAACTAAACGGAATTTGTACAGAAGACCGACTGTACTAATACTCGCATTATTATATGGTATTAGTTAACTGTACACGTCAATTGGTTCTACTAAGAAATTCACCAGTTGAGTAGAAGAATTTTCCACCAACAAATAGCTTAAGCCCCACTTAAACTGAACTACGTTAGCAATTAAACTTCTTATGGTTGTTGGCAACTTATTGGAAACGTTTATTCCTAGATAACAAATCCATTTTAGACCAAAGTAAGAAATGTTAAATGTTTGTGAAGATTGTTCTTATTTTTAGTATTGAATTCCTGAACTGAACTGTTGGTTTCAAAAAGATATACATTTCAATGACAAATTTCTTTCAGGAATATATGTATTTGGAAGCAGTCATTAATATCCTTAGTTCTTCTTACAGACATTTTTAAACATGGGAAACATTAGCTTGGTTTCATGAGTTACCCCGAAATATAATTTTGTATGATATTATGGAATGAAAGAAAGCCTTAGTGTTCCGGATTTTTTATTTTTATTGCACTTTTCTCTGACTACATTCACATTGCAGAAAGAGATTTGTGTAGGCGCTTCAGCAGTTCTGTGGTGAGCTCTTCCCATGCGAATTTACTAACAAGATGTAATGCCAAGAATTTACCACTGTCAATTTCTTTTATCTGTTTGTCGTAATATTTTAGATATATGCTGGTGGGGCACAGCCTACAGGCTCAGATCTACATGTAATGTATTTTTTCAAAGTTTAGTGACAAAGAATTGACTAGAAACCATATACTAATCTCCACGAAAAATTCGTTGACCGATCTTTATAATAAGCTTGATTTTCTATTTATTATACAGTTGTGTAATCTGCAAATAATGTGAATTTGGCATATGATAATGTTACAAATGAAACTTCATTGATATACACAAGAGTATTGACCCCTACATGGAACCTTGTGGGACATCACATGTAATTATTTCCCAGTTCGACGACGGCCAGTAGCTTAATACATTTCTCCTTCCTTATGGCTTCATTTCTTTGTGTCAGAGATATAGGATTTCAGCAGTTTTGCAGCATTTCCTGCTACACTGTAATACTCTAATTTACTTGAAAGGCTTTTGTGATTTACACAATCAAATGCCTTTGACAGGGAAAAAACATTCCAGAAGCCTGTAATTTATTGTCTAGTTAATTAACTACATTCACACTGTACGTGTCGATACCCTATTCAGTATCAGAACCACTGAGAGTTCTGATCTGTGACTTTGACAATATATTATTTGCTGTCAGACAGTTAGGAAGGAGATTACATATTACCTTTTCCAAAATTTTAGAGAATACTGTTGAAAGTTGAACAGGATGGAAGTTTGAGGGTGTTTCCTTATCTGCTTTCTTAAAAGTCGGTTTAGCTGCAGAATATTTCATCCACTCAGCTCTGAGAAAAAAGTGAGAGATGTTATAACTTGATTGCTCCTCATAACAATATTGCATGTGTCTCTGGTTAAAAAGCAAATGACTTATCAGGGATGAACTGAAACTGGCGTCAAGAATATTAAACATGACCCTCCTGTTGTTGAGAATAAATTATTACCCTTACAGCTTATCTACTTACTTTAAAGTCTTGAACATGGCAGCACTCAACAACTGCAGAATTGAATGAACAATGGGAATCATACAGCCATCTAGTTGCATGCCGAGTTTTGGATAATAAAACCGCTAAAAAATGTTCCACTCTAGGAGACTACAAACTGGAAACAGATGATAAAGCGGAGGCGAATTTCTTTTCCATGCCATTTCCAGATAATATTTCATGTAAGATGAATCTCATTCTTACAAATAAATATGGCTATATAGTTTAGTTTCCAACTAACAAATGACTTGGAAAAAATTTAATTCACACCTTAGAGTGTAATGAAATTTAATTCACGCCTTAAAGCCTAATGACGAACTATTTTATCCCTCTGGTGTCTATAAAATAAGGTGTAATGGTTGTCCCTGTTTCGTGTAGGGCAGACAGAAAGAACAGACAAAGTTAGAGTCAAAGAACATTTTTTATATAGTAAAACAGTCGCAGCCACGTAAAGATATTTATTTATTTACTGGTGACCAGTTTCGACCATTATTTTGCTCATCAAACCGTTAATTCCACGGCAGTCTGCTGAAGCTAGCGAGGAGCAGACGCCACTGTAGGAGGCTTATAACCACTGTGGTTATAAGAGCCTGCTCCTCGCCGGCTTCAGCAGACTGCCATTGATTAAGCGGTCTGATGATGACCAGAATAATGGTCGAAACTGGTCACCACTAAATAAATAAACATCTTTATGTGGTTTGGACTGTTTTATTACATAAAAGGAATTTAACAGGACCGCTGTCATTCAATAGAAACAAGATCAAAAGTTTCAAAAAATTCAAAGAACATTTATGCGTAAAGGAGGGGGTAACGTTCATGGATCTACTGAGGCTGAGAATCTCATACAATTTCAGTTATGGGGACTTTACTCTTAATGATCAAATACATCTTAGAAACTTTTATGTCTTTCGGTCCGTTCTTAAATTGACATAGGAGCTGTTTCGAGAGGTTACTTTTCTTAAAGACGCAATATGTCATTATCTTACTTCAATGTGCGTCTTAGCTTTCTTCTCCATTTGTATAGTTTCATATGCAATTTTTATCATTTTTGGTATATTACTGTTCCTGGAATTTTATTAACATGTCATGTGTCTTTTGGGGTTGACACCTTTGCCCTGTTAGTTGTCTCTTTGTGTGAGTGATACACGTGTGCATTAGACTTTACATGGATCATTTTGGTGTTGACTAAGCCTTATTGCTTTCCATGGCATTAATAAGGACAATTTTACTGTTGACTAAGACTAATGGTTCCATTTCTTTTCTCCCCCAGTATGAAAATTTTGTAGATTCGTTTTGGTGCACATTTGACTTCCATATACTGGTTGTATTACATGCTATTATACATGTTATTTCCTCTTCTAAGGAAGATAGGTGCATATCTCTCACAGCCTAGTTAACTGTTTCAATAAACTTTTTGCGTGCAACTGGTTGGCTGTAAGATTCTCTTATATGCATATATAGTTACTTCTGAACAAGATCTTTGTGAAGACTGGATAAAACTAGTGCTTATTTCAACTACGTCATCCCGATATATCCTTCACTGATACACGAGGAATTAAAAGACGGTATTTTTATGAACCTCAAATAAGGCTTCTAATGAGAGCTAACGAGCTTTTAGAAACCACGAGCTCCTTGGAGAAATATGCTAAAGACATATACGACTCAGAGGCTAAGAAACAGAAGAGAATAGACCGATGTAGGAAACTATTTACGGCACCAGCGAACAACACCGTCTACATTTCGAACATGCAGCATTTACCCAAGACTGAAGTGGTGTCCCAGGGAGGTACCTCTCGTCCCCTGCGAGTTGAAGTAACTCCTCTCTCTGCAACTGCGAGAGTTTTGAAGCCTCATTTCCCAGGTGACATTCACTGTGCATTATGTGACTACCTTGGACAGTGTTGATGTTTACCAGCTTAACGAACTGGCAGTCCTTTGTGCCAGATCTTATAAACCTTCGTCTATCAGTCAGTCTCATCTGAAATTAGGCAGTGTCTTCAATTCTACACTATTGGCCATTAAAGTTGCTACACCAAGAAGAAATGCAGATGATAAACGGGTATTCATTGGGCAAATATAATGTACTAGAACTGACATGTGATAATATTTTCACGCAATTCGGGTGCATTGATCCTGATAAATCAGTACCCAGAACAACTACCTCTGGCGGTAATAACAGCCTTGCTAAGCCTGGGCATTGAGTCAAACAGAGCTTGGATGGCGTGTACAGGTATAGCTGCCCGTACAGCTTCAACACGATACCACACTTCATCAAGAGTAGTGAAGGGCGTATTGTGGCGAGCCAGTTGCTTGGCCACCATTGACCAGACGTTTTCAGTTGGTGAGAGATCTGGAGAATGTGCTGGCCAGGGCAGCAGTCGAACATTTTCTGTATCCAGAAAGGCCCGTACAGGTCCTGCAACATGCGGTCATGCATTATCCTGCTGAAATGCAGGGTTTTGCAGGGATCGAATGAAGGGTACAGCCACAGGTCGTAATACATCTGAAATGTAACGTCCACTGTTCAAAGTGCCGTCAGTACGAACAAGAGGTGACCGAGACGTGTAACTAATAGCACCCCACACCATCACGCCGAGTGATTCGTCAGTATGGCGATGAGAAATACACGCTTCCAATGTGCTTTCACCGCGATGTCGCCAAACACGGATTTGGTCATCATGATACTGTAACATAACCTGGATTCATCCGAAAAAACGACGTTTTGCGATTCGTGCACCCAGGTTCGTCGTTGAGTACACCATCGCAGGAGCTCTTGTCTGTGATGCGCCGTCAAGGGTAACCGCAGCCATGGACTCCGAGCTGATAGTCCATGCTGTTGCAAAAGTCGTCGAACTGCTCGTGCAGATGGTTGTTGTCTTGAAAACGTCCCCATTTGTTGACTCAGGGATCGAGACGTGGCTGCACGGTCCGTTACAGCCATGCGGATAAGATGACTGTCATTTCGACTGCTAGTGATGCGAGGCCTTTGGGATCCAGCACGGCATTCCGTATTACCCTCCTGAACCAACCGATTCCATATTCTGCTAATAGTCATTGGATCTCGACCAACGCGAGCCGCAATGTCGCGATACGATAAACCGCAATCGCGATAGGCTACAATCCGACCTTTATCAAAGTCGGAAACGTGATGGTACGCATTTCTCCTCCTTAAACGAAGCATCACAAGCAAATGTCACCGGGCAACGCCGGTCAACTGCTGTTTGTGTATGAGAAATCGGTTGGAAACTTTCCTCATGTCAGCACGTTGTAGGTGTCCCCACTGGCGCCAACCTTGTGTGAATGCTCTGAAAAGCTAATCATTTTCATATCACAGCATCTTCTTCCTGTCGGTTAAATTTCGTGTCTGTAGCAGGTCATCTTCGTGGTGTAGCAATTTTAATGGCCACTAGTGTAGTAAACTTACACTTTACTACTTAGAACTAATACGCATGATGTTTCACAGTTAATGTTATGCACTCGCAGAGGTTGCAGAGGGGACTTACTACATCAAGTTTTATATGGAAACCCATTTTCAGAAATCTTATCGAATGACGCTACAGATTGTCAAAGTTATAGGCGACGGCGCTTCTAAATTCCGTGATGAAGTTATAAACTTTCAAGGATACAGCAGATTGATAAAAGTATCACTTTGAGGTAGTGTTCCCTGTACCGGAAAAGAACGAATAGAAAGTCACATGCGAAAACCGTTCTGATACCTCGCGGTGGTATACATTACGTGTACCAGTACTACTGTTGCTACGATTGTAGGGTAGGCAACTTTCAGCGATGGTGGTATGGACCAAACCAAGAAAAACGGTCTAGTAAAGATGGGCACTAAAATGCATCCCTTAAGAGCTATGAGTATTTATTCAATAGAGGAACAAGTGCTCGTAGATCCTCAGGTATGCATTTTAGGCCCCATGTTTACTGGAAATATTTCTTGTTTTGATCCATACCACCATCTCTGAAAGTTGCCTACCCTATAACCTTGGCAACAACAGCACTGGTACATATGTTCCGCTGTCAGAGGTATCAGAACAGTTTTCGCTTATAAATTTCGAATTGTTCGTTTCCGATACACTGAACCAGACCTCCAATTGATCCTCCTCCATCATCCTTGTGTTTTTGTAACTTGATCACGTTATCACACCGTATAAACACATATTTACTGGCGCCGGCACCTGTAACTTTCACGACGTTCTGTATCGTCGTTGGATGACGTTTCCGGACATGCGATCCTGTGTAAAACGTAATCTACTAACTACCCTCTACAGCCACAAGAAATGTGTAATATGAATTACTAAACAGGCTGTATAATACATACTAAGCGCACCGCACAGTTTATTCACTCCTTCTAATAAGAGAAGAATGTCACACTGGTCAAATTATCCACATCCAAGCCCTGCAAGCCACTGTGAAGTTCATGGTGATGGATACTTCTCATTGTACCAGTTGTTAATGCTTCTCCCGTTTCATTCACGTTTGAAGGGTGGAAAGAATGACTGTTAGATGTGTCTGAGCACACTGTAATCACTTTCATCTTAACCTCACAGTTCCTAAGGGAGTGACACATAGAGATTTGTAGTATATCATACAATTATCATTTAAAGCCGGTTCTTGAAACTTTGAAAGTAGGATTTCTCAGGATAGTCTGAATGTATCTTCAAGTGTCCGCCACTTCAGTTTCTTCAGCACCTTTGAAACACTCTCGGTCAGACAAATCTTCGTCCATTCGTGTTGTACTCTTTATACATTCAACGTGCCCTGTTAATCCTATTTGGTAAGGGCCCATCATCTTGAGCAGTATCTAGGACTGGTAGCAAGGATGAGTTGTAAGCAATCTACTTTGCAAACTGATTTAACTTCCCTAACATTCTATAAATAAGCCGAAGAGTGTCACCTGCGTTACCCACAACTATGTCTATATTATCGTTCCGTTTCATATCCCTACGCAGTATTACATCCAGGTATTTGTATGAATTGACCGATTCGAACTGTGACTCGTTGATACTCTATCCATAGCATACTACCGTTATCGTTTTGTGGACCGCAAATTTCTTTTACTTTTTTTAACATTTAAAGCAAGTTGGCAATCTCCGAACTACATTTATAGGCTATCAGAATCTGATTCAATATTTAAGCAGTTTATTCCAGACAATAGCTCTTTGCGGAAAACCGCATTCTCTGCGAAAAATCTGAGGTTACTATTAAAGTCGTCTGCAGTTTCATTAATATACTACACGAATAGCAAAGGTCCCAACACACTTCCTTAGAGAACACTCAAAGAGACATCCACATGTGTTGATGACCCTCTATCCAGGATGAAATGCTGGGTCCCCCTACCAAAAAACCCATTTGTGAAATGATCAATGTTAACAAGTGTAGAAAAATCTCTAATTCGGGTCACATTTTTCATAAGTACCTACGGCTGAGGAAGTGCATGGTCCCTTGCAGACTGCTGTAGATTGTCTTGACTTACTCACATTTTATTTCTGTTTGAGTTTTGTGGAATTCTTATACTAACGACAGTCTTTAGGGGAACGGGTGCTCAGAGGAACAGTAGGGGCTATACTTTGGAGCCCAGCTACCACCGTCGCTGTTCATATCAGAGGAACACTTTTCCATTTCATTTATATACATTTCTTCTTTTCATTCTTTTTTGGGGAGTCTGCATGTAGGTAGCGGCGCTCTTCAGAGGAGCAAGCGCTCGAAGGAACAGGGGTGGCCACGCTGGGTTCCGCAGTAGAGGAATATAGTTGCAGTCGGGCAGACATTGCTACTTCCTTCATTGAGGTTGCAGCGGGTTTGGGGACAGCAGCGCCGGCCCACAAGCGACGCCATATTGGCTCCGCCAGATGCCACGCGGGACGGCAATTGGCCCGCAGCCAACGCCTTCTCGCCTTATAGCCCTCCCAACCCACCACACGTAAAGCCTGCAGAGGTGGAGCGGAAGCAATGTCTCCAGCATTATGAGGAAATCTAGTCTATAGCAGATAAAAACACAAGCAATCCACGGAGGAAATTTTCAGCGGCGTTTCTCTGCTATTATAGCTTCCCAGGTCGCAAGATGGTTTAATTTTCAATAGCTACAGTTTTCCTTCTATTCTGCGTCAAGAGATTACAATATTTTCTAAAGAATACAGCGAACACCTTAGGACTCAAAGTTGTTACAAGCCGAAGAGCTCTACTGTTCACCTTCTAACTTCTCTCCCGCTATATTTTGGCGATTCCTAATTGCAATACTTCTTTTCGCAACGATCGAAAACGGGTAAAGAATGGTTAACGGGCTTCGTACGAAAACTTGTGTCTTTTCTTCATGAACATTAAAATCATCCGTTCCTCCATTTGAGTAAAAGGGTTTTTTCGAAAGGATGACAGTTTATATTGTTTACTTCTTTTATAGAGCTCGAAAGTAACAAACTTCCTAACATCTAAATGGTTCAAATGGCTTTGAGCACTATGGGAGTTAACATCTGAGGTCATCAGTCCCCTAGACTTAGAACTACTTAAACCTAACTAACCTAAGGACATCACACACATCCATGCCCGAGGCAGGATTTGAACCCGCGACCGTAGCAGTCACGCCGTTCCTGAGTGACGTGCCTAGAACCGTTCAGCCACCGCGCCCAGCTCCTAACATCTACATCTAGCGATTATTAAATCCAACAACGCTCATAGGACCAGTTATATTTATAAGCTCCAGTCACATTGATGCGACCACCAGTCAAAAGCCAGAATAACCATCTTTTGCAGTGCAGACCGCTCTGAGAGGCACAGGAAGAGGGCCAACGAGGTTCCGGAAGGGACCGACAGGGATGTGGGGCCACCTGCGCTAGGTTTCTGATTGATCATCCATGGCGCGAAGAGCCCCATGGAGCTGCTCACACAGATTCTCCGATGCGCTTAGATCCAGGGAGTACGATAAATTCTTCCTGGTGCTTTTCGAACCACACACGTACACTGCGAGCTATGTGACCCGTTGCATTGTCTCACTCGTAGATGCTGTCGCGCTAAGGAAGAAAGGAAATTGCTTGTAGAGGTGGACAAGGTCCCCAAGGAGAGATACATACTTGCGCTGGTCCGTTGTATCTTCTATAATGACGACACAACACAGTGGATCTCACAAAAACACTACCCAGACCATATCGCTCCCTATTCCTGAGTGGGCCCTCGCGACGATTGTTGCAGGGCCATATGTCCTATAGAGCATAAACCTTGATACATCCGAAAATGGCGCCTGTGTTCACTCGGTGGACGTGTAGTTCCAGTATTTTTATGTAAATTCCACAGCAGGCAACATAGGTTCATGGATCAAGCGCCCTCTGGAGAGGCCCATAAGCAGCAAAATTCGCTGAACGGTCGTGGAGGAGCACTGTTGGTGCTCCCTTGGTTCATCTGGGCGGTCAGTTGCTCAACACTTGCACTTCTATTCGCCCGTACACTACCGCAGCTATCGTTCAACCTCGTCATCTACGTCTCGTGGAACACCATTACTGCGTTGATGCCGGTTTTGGATAGCGCCGTTTCGCTATGAACGGTATACTTTAATCACTGTATCATGCGAACAGTTTTCAAACTTTTTTCTGGAACGCTTCCACCCTTGGCCCGAAAGCCAGTGATCATGTCCTTTCGGATGTCAAATAAATCGCTCCGCTTCCGCGTTACGACGGCTGTGCTGTTATCCGCATCCCCAAGACGTCCCACCGCTAGTGCCATCTGCCGTCTTTGAATGGTTAGTGTACCTTAACGTCGAACATAGGCGGTGTTCAGATTAATATGAGTGGGCCCTATAGTTCCACTTTCATGCAGAACTTAACCATTGCCATACTGTTAAACTACCACACCCAAGTAGGCAATATTTTTAACAACTGTTCAAGTAATATTGTAGCCCATCATCTGATGCTACAGACTGATGATGACTATACTTATTTATTCGTTGATTTCCTGTGTAATTACACGCACTTTTCGTCCATAAACCTATTGATTACTACCTTTATTCCGTCATCCGGGGATAAACTTCGAAATTCATATTTCATAGTCATCTGAAAACTTTGGCGTCACCTGACTGCTTACGACCGTTCCGTGCTAAGTGTGAACTCACCTCACATACGGACGAGTGGACGGTGGTGTCAGCGTACTCCTGAACGAAACGGCAAGACTGCCTGCTCCCGGAAAAGACGCGCTCAACTCCGAATGTTCAAGAGAAATAGCAATACGTTAGGTTTATGACTGACCACGTCATGCCACTATTGACACTAGCATTCCTTAAATTCCTTTTGTCTGGTAAAGAGAACATCGCTGTATATATTCAACGTAAACTAAAATACTAAAAATACTCACACACATACACACACACACACACACACACACACACACACACACACACACAAACGTAAAGACGAACATGTCTGTGTTACATGTGTTTTAATAAAAAAAAGTTCCCTGCAAATCGGCAAACAAATTGAAACATTGTAGAATAACATAATTCAAACAGCATATATCACATGTCTGTCGATTATATTTAAAATGACGATCACAGCTCTTATGGATGTGAAGCAATGTTTTGTTTGTTCCACCGAAGAAAATTATGTTTTTTAACTACGTTCTAAGCGTCTGTTTTATAAACATAAATGTAGTCACATTGAAAGATATCGTGTACTTTGTGAGAACAATCCCATGTCAAGGACGAAGCAAGGACCTAAGAACCAGACAAGCATAGGCAAGGAGAGCGTTTAGAAAAGGCCCTTTAATATCAGACATACGGCTAAATTTGAGATATAAATTTTTGAGAATGCACGTTTGGACTACAGTATTTATTGAAAATCAGTCATAGACCGTTGGAAGACCTGAAAAGAATAAATTCAAAGCATAAGAGATTGCAGAAGGAAGATCGAAATTAAACTGACTGATAAGAAATGAGCTTCTCTGCAGAACTGGCCAGTAAAGGATTATGCCGAAAACATTAATGAGAAGAAACGACTTATAAGGGCGCCAAGAAATATCTCCCATGGCATTATAACGAGACATGAAGGACAAAAATTGTAGAGGAAGATCTGGATATACACAATAGAACCCGTGTGTTATTTTCTGTGTGGGGGCGATTGAAATAATGGTTTCAATTATTGGAGTTTAATTGCACTTAAGAAGTGTTCTACGGAATGACTGCTCATTCAGAACAGAGTTTGCAAGTAGCTAAATTTTGCGTCA
Organism: Schistocerca serialis cubense; assembly: GCF_023864345.2. Lineage (NCBI taxonomy): Eukaryota > Metazoa > Arthropoda > Insecta > Orthoptera > Acrididae > Schistocerca > Schistocerca serialis. The sequence goes on from NC_064642.1 coordinate 172,066,330, forward strand.
CCTAAACGTAAGAGACAGGCTTGAGAGATTGCCTTACTGGCTTCTAGTGACGCAGAGTAGCTGTAAAATCTTTTACAAACAATTTTGTACTTCCTACACCTGTAACCATCGGTGGATATGACGAACTGCAGAAAACTGCAACACGACAGTAGAGAAAACGCGTTGGCGTTACCGATGGCTCCAGTGATTAATGAAAGGGACGACTCACGCTACTCATAAACCCATTTACTCACTTGACTGCATGAAAATTTAGTACTGCAGTGCAGTGTTATTCAGAAACACGTGGCAGTATTCCTTGAGAGATTCGAATCCCGGTCCGTCAGAAATTTTCATTGCCGTCACTCCATTGTGCAGCTGGTGACTGTCCATATTCGCAACTACAAATACATTTCACGCATGAAAATTCATCCAGCTACCGGACTGCCTGGACGATGCAGCTTACTGCCCTACAATGGTTTTGACTCCGTTTACTCTTTCGACGGAGAACCGTCACGAACAACAATATTTCAGTTATACATGCCGACTTCACAGTAGAAGATGAAGTCATAGGGGAAGTGTATGAGGATACTGAACGTGTGATTATGTAACGAGAGATGAAATTCTACCAGTCGTACGTAGTTACAATCCTGTAGTAGAGAAAGGAATATAATAATATGGGCCTGGTAGTAGGAATAAGAGTGTTGGAAGGCTAATTGAGTCCTGCCACTCATTTCAGCTACTAACAGGGAGTACATAAGGTCCGAAAGCCACTGGATTACATCACGTTCATTGAAAGATTCCAAAACGATTTACTGGAATACCAGCCATACCCAGGACCAGATATAGACTCAAATTACTATTTAGTCATAATGAAAAGGAGAACAGAGTTTAAGAGAACCATGTTGAAGAATGAAGTGGAAGAGAATGTGATATGGAAGCACTTAGAAATGATGACTCTCGTTTGAAGTTCTCTGAGGAAGTAAATATTGCTATAAGAAGTACTTCGAGAGCAGTAGACAGTTCAGTTGAAGAGGAATATACATTCCAGAAAAGGACAGTAGCAGATAATGTACAGACAAATATAGGTACAAGGAAGGCTACTGCAAAGAAACCTTGGTGACTGAAGAAACACTTCAGCTTCTTGACGAAAGAAGACAGTACAGAGTCATTCAGGAAAATAGAAGAATACAGTAGTGGAAGCCATTTAGGATGGAAGTAAACAGGAAGAGCAGGTAAACGAAGGCGAAGTGGCTGCAGGTAAATTGCAAAGACATCGAAAAATAAGTGTCATTGAAAGGATTGAGTCAACATATAGGAAATTCAAGACAACCTTTGCTGTAATTAAAAGCAAAAGCGTCATAATGAAGAGCACAAGAAAAATTCAAGAAAAATTCCACTGTCAAAAGCAAGGGAGTGAGCGAATAGGGGTAAAGAGTATAGTGAAGCCTTTACGAGGGAAAGGAACTATCCAATGGCGTGACAGAAGAAGAAATGGGTATCTGTATGGAATGTTTAAGAGGGCTCTAGAAGAGTTTAGATAGAGTAACAAGGAAGGCATAGTCAACGTACCTTCAGAATTTCAAAAATCATTGGAGTAAAAGGCAACCAAATGACTATTCTGACTTAATACGGAGAATCATGAGTCCAGAGACATATCATACAATACTGAAGACAGTAAGGGCAGCTCAGTGCGCGAACTATCGCACAGTCAGCTTAACAGGTCGTCGACGTTACTGACAATCGTAATATATACACCAGAGTTGGAAAGAAAACGGAGCATCTGTAAGATAGCCACCGGTTTGACTATTGGAAATGTAAAGGCACCAGAGAAACAGTTCCGACGTCGCATTTCATAACGGAAGCAAGACTTCAAGCAAATCAAGACATCTTCCTGCGTCATTTGTTGGCCTTGAAAGCGATCGAGGTTGTTAAATGGTACAAGACGTTGGAAATTCTCAGAAAAGAGATTTCAGCTATAGAGAAAGAGGGATAGTATCTACGATATGTACAAGGTCCGACGGCTGGCGACACACATGAACTGTCCGACGGAGGGAGGTTGGAGCGGGACTACCGTTGGTTGGTCGTTGGGTTGGTCGTCTCATCGGGCGACGTATATTTGGTCCTTTCACTGTTTCCAGCCCTGGGCGGTTGATCGGTTGGCGTTGAGCAGCGAGGAAGTCTTCGTGGCGCGTGTCTGGCCTGCGCCGCTGCCGGGGTCCACGCGCGGTCGGAGTGTGAGGGGCTGTTTCCATTGCTACGAGGTCCGTGGCCCACCGATCGCGGACACGAAAGTTAAGTTTCTACTTAATCTACCAGCCAGCCCCAACTGTTCACATTGTGTCGTTTGAATTTCGTTGTGGGCTGTTGGGACATCCTGTCGCTTGGTCCGTTGACTTTCGGTTGGTTGGGTTGTCGTCGGATCGTGAATGGTTGGTCCCGACTGCTTGTCTCACCTAAGCGAGCGTTAGTGTTTGAATTCCAGGCCGACCCTCGAGCATCTGAGCGCCCTTGGGTGTGCTGCCTCTTCTTTTTATTTGTTCTTGTTGTGCGTACTTGTATGGCTTCTAGCCGATTTTTTTTTTTTTAAGTTAAGGTTGTTTTGCGCTTAAGGCGTAAGATTCTTTAGGCCTTCAGCCTATTTCAAAGAACAATTTCACGAAATGCCTTTGGCATTTTAAAAATTTTAATGTTTTTGAATTTTAAGTGTTGGGCCTTCAGCCGATTTTGAGTTTGAGTTGTTCAGCTGTAAAGGCCTTCAGCCTAAATTAGAGAACTGTTTCACGTAAGGCCTTTGGTATTTAAAAAAAATAAACTTGTGGACTTTTAAGTTTTAAGCCTTCAGCCGATTTGAATTTAACTTGTTTACTCTTGAAGTGTCTGATTCTTTGGGCCTTCAGCCTAACTAGAGAACTGTTTTAAGATAAGGCTTTGCCTTTTAAATTTCTGTTTTGGTTGAGTTTTGCCTAATTAAGAACTGTTTTACATAAGGGCATTGTTTTTTTTTTGTTTTTTTTTTTTTTTAGCCTTATGTGTTGGGCTTTTAGCCGATTTTTAATTCAAATTGTTTGTCCTGAAAAACTTTATATGACAAGGATTGCCTTATAAATTTCTGATTATGCTTGCGTTTTAAGTTATTGGCTTCCAGCCGTTTATAAATGAAAGTGGCTTTCAGCCGGTAATTAAGTCCCAAATATTAAAGCTGTGTGTGTAAAAAAAACTTTTTTGGGCTCTTGTAACGTTTGAACAAATAATAAAGTTGTATGTTCGAGTGTAACTTACAGCCCTTTGTTTTGGCCCCTTTTCACAGTTTAAACTATCTGTCCTGTCCTGTGGGTTGATCTGGGCGTCTCAGTACTGAAAGATGGTTAACTGGTAAGAAATGAGGAGACATGGCGACAAAAAGAAGGAACACAATGATAGACCATGGGTCAAATGTCAAGGAATAACATTATGATACTAAAGGTAACCGTAGAAGATAAAAACTGCAGGGGAAGACAGAGACTGGAGTATATCCAATAAACAGCTTACGACGTTTGGTACAAGTGCTGCTCTGAGATGATGATGTTGCCCTGGAGAGGAATCGTGATGGGCAGCAACATCAAACTGCCAAAGTCAGTTTGCACTACAGTTCCATATAATTTAATTCAGTTGTGTTATCATTTTATACACGGTGTGTCAACTGAATAATGAGCCTGGGGAGATAAATGTTATTTTTGGTACTATAAGTTAAAGCAACATGTTTTTCGTTTCATTATATCCTCCTACCTTATCACCACATCGTTTCCATTGTTTGAAGGAATGCAGTAAATGACCAGTCCTTTCCACTTCAACAGGTCTGTCGTTTGGCATTTATCTGTTCCACCTACTGAAAATGTCCTGAACAATAAAATTTTCACTCCTGCGAACAGATAAAAGTGCAAGTGGATGACTGTTGGGAGGACGGAAGTAGAGATGGTTCTGTGTCAGCAGACATTCTATCAGTTCCCTCATGTCGGTTTTCCTAAAATGGATGGTGGTCACCTGCTGTTACCAGTAGTTATTTGTTTCCATAAATTACATTATCTTAACTCACTGTTGACATCGGTTGTCGACACCCGTCGAGGGACGTCGTCGTTACCGGCCTTCAGCCGATGGTAGCGGACGGCGGAGTCATCGTTCCTGAATGACTTCTGTTACGGCGGTTCGTCACCTGCGCTGGCTCCGGGACTGGCCACGTCACCATACCGCAGCAGTGAGTGAAGGCTGAGCGTGTGTTGGTCTTACACACGATAATTTGGGAGGTTTTTTGTCCCCTCCCGTCACAGCCGTTCCTCTTCTTCTGTTGAACCGTCTTGATGGTTGCCGTGTAGTCGGATAGTACGACGATCTTCGTCTGTCGTTCAGGTAGGCCCTGGTCAGTCAGCCAAAGAATCAGGATCGCTGATGACCTGACGCTGGACGATAGGGAAGACGCCCAGGTTCACCCATCTGCAATTTCGGCTGGCTGTGGTGTTGAACTTTGCGCTTGGTTCAAATTTTTAAGGGTGTGTGAAATCTTATGGGACTTAACTGCTAAGGTCATCAGTCCCTAAGCTTACACACTACTTAACCTAAATTATCCTAAGGACAAACACACGCACCCATGCCCGAGGGAGGACTCGAACCTCCACCGGGACCAGCCGCACAGTCCATGACTGCAGTGCCCCAGACCGCTCCGCTAATCCCGCGCGGCTTGCGCTTGGTGATTATGGCAAGTTAGCCATCTCTCCCAGCCACGACTGTCGTAACTCAATAGCGTGCAGGAATCTACAAAAGCCCTATTTTACTGTAACCATGGAATCGATTGCCTTATGAGCTAAAGTGGGGGGTACTTGAGAAGCGAAGAAGTAGCCAATGTTTACCCAGTATCACTTGTCATGACTGCATAGGTCTTCCTATTATGAAGGTGTCAGTGGTTCTCACTTGGCCAGTGTTTGCTTAACTAGTTTTTTTATAGTATAGGACTGGTTCGTAAAAGCTCTGGCTACACGTCGCTGCATTAGCAATAGCGTTTCTTTCATCACGTAACGAAGGTGACGTGATGCCGTATAGCTGCTCTGTCGCGCAACATTTTTCTTGAGTCTGCCTCGCCAGAAACGCGGAAGTTGTTCTCCTACGACCCACTCTCGATGTTGAAATGTTCCGGCGTAAAGCAAGCGCCGTCACGCCGGTCGCGAACGTTAGAGCAGAGAACGCTGTGAAGATGTTAGCCAATTGCACGTGGACCGACCCGTCTCTAGGACGACAACGCGACGGCTGCGCCCTCTACACAAGAGGAACTAGGCGCCATGCCACCTGGCCGCGGCTCATTTCGCTCAGTTCTACGAGCTCTATACAGCAGCGAGTTCAAGAATAGTTTTAAGCTAGTTATTTCGCTTCTACTATGTAGCATTGTATATACTGAAAGTGTTTCTTATTTTGTCTGTCCCCCTTTGCCTGCGACACATCTGCATTTCACAAAGTTAAGCATTGTGGTCATTTCCTTTTCTAATAAACTTCGTTATTACGATTCGCTTGAATTGTTGTCTAGCCATCAGAGAAGCAGGTTCCCTAGGTACCCCATATTTCACGAGTAGGTAGGATACAATAGTTATTCTTCGGTACGACACCGCCATAATGTAAGTCGGGATAGTAGAGGCTGAAAATACAACTAAAGTTGCGAAGTTCTTTTTATTTTTTAGTGTTCAAACCACGACCAGTTTCTCGCTCTTACATGCTCACTATCAGGTGTTATACTGAAAAGAAACAAGATAGCGAAACTGATGATATTTTTTAACGCAGTAGTACACACGAGAAGACAAAGCAGAAGTTCGAATTAGCATTTTAGAAAAGGGCGGTAGAGCGAGGTGCGGTAAAACCTTAGTCAATGCCAAAGCGATACCAGAAAATACTTCAGACGACTGTGTGGATTAAGATATACGCAGTGCACACTAGGATATTTACACTTTGTACTGTCGCACTCTGTAAGTGTCCTGCTGTTCATTGCCTATTTCCTTACCCAGGCAGTCGTCCGTACTATGGTCTGTTGTTGCTGTAACATTGACTTGGTTGACTTGGGTCTTAGCGCACCTAACCCGACCGCTGTTTTGTAAAATGTTATATGCAACTATTTTGTTCTCTCACATGTACTACTGCCTGTAAAAATTATTATTAGCTTCTGTCTCTTGTTTATTTTCAGCATCACATCTGACGATGAGCATGTGAAAGGCCGAAACCGGTAGTGGTTTAACCACTGAAAATAAAAAAAATATCTTACAACCGAAGCGATATTTTAAACCTCTACTGTAACAATCATCTGCGGATGTTCCTCCAGCAGGTTTTTCTGTAGTAAGCGATAAAGTTTCGCTCTCGGACTTTGAAAATATTACCATTTGCAGCCTTGTACAAGGGTAGCATGCAACAGAAGTAACATGGGTCGAGATCTACCCGAGTACACTGAACGCTGGCGCACATTTATGTACTTCTCCGCTAAAAATAGCTTCAGATATTAGGCGCTGTGAGATAACGCGTTGTCCCGTTGTAGAGTCCTTGTGTTTCTCTTCCATAAATGTGGACTTTCGCTCCTTATTTTTTGCTTTCTAATTAACATTTGACCTTTCCGTCTAGCACAAAACGGCACTTGCGATTACAGTTCCGAATAACTAAATTAGATGATAATATCCAGGAATACGCTCGTTATGATCAACGTCATCATCGTAACCTTCTCGAAGTATTATACTCCTCGACTTTCATTTGTGCTGATCCTTTCCAACTGAATTCAAACATCCCGTATACTGATAATTGCACTTTGATACTGACGAAATGGCAGCAGTTTTCGATGCTACATAATACTTCTGTTGTTGTTGAAATTCTATTATTTTATCATTTCGGCCACAAATTTTGAGTAATAGTCATCGAGTATATAGAGGTTTAAATAGAAATACAGCCACTTTCTTGTAAAATTGAAAATCCATCTATTGTCAAGATAGAAAAAGTGAATGATAAAAAGTAAAAATAAAGATGAAAATATACTAAAAAAATACTTACGTCACGTCTGTTACAAGACGGGAGATTCAAATGAAAACTTTAAAAGTTCCGTAAAATTTTGAAAAGTTGCGTGATGGTGTTGGTAGGTGACAGTATGGTTCCTTAAGCTTCAGAAAGTGACCAACTGTTGGCAGATGATGCTGCAACGTAGGGGAAAGCAGCAGCGTTCACATGATGGCCACCCCACGGTGAATATGCGCCGTAATGTAGTAGCTACTTGTGGTGCGTTTTTTGCGTTGTAAGGGTGTCAAACCAATCGAAATTCTTCGCAAAATTACAACACAGAACGATAATACGTGACTGTCGTTGCTGCAAATGTACGGTTAGTGTAGGAAGCTTAAATGCGGTGTAACTTCTGTTAAGGATTCGTCAAGACCAGGGAGACTCACCGCATGTTGTCGACGAGCACACCGCGTTAGTGGAGGAGCTCGTAAAGGATGACAGACTCATAGCTCCGAACCAAGAAACCACTAGTTTGAAGATTAATATTTGTTCAGGGCAGAATATTGTTCACAACGTACGGCACTTCAGTAAGGTGTCTCCAAGATGGGTGCCACGTCAGTTGACTGCCGAATTGATGGCTGCAGGACTTTTACATCGTCTCCACGTCGACGGTGATGCATTACTGGAAAAAACGTGTTATAGGCGATCAGGCATGGGTCCACAATCACCAACTAGAAACGAAAACGTCACGAAGGAAAGGAGCCACAGCCCGTCGCCGAAACCAATGAATGGTTTGAGACTATATAAGAAACTATCAACCTTTACCTAGGTTTCAGCCCAAGTAATTGAGCCTTCTTCAGAAGATAAACCTGATTCTATAATATGTCTACGAGGCATGGTCTAGAAATAAAACTAAAACAGCCTGAACAGGCGTAGTCACATTTTATTTCTAGACCATGCCGCGGTAGACATAGAATCAGGTGTTTCTTCTGAAGAAGGCTCAATTACTTGGGCTGAAACCTCGATAAAGGTTGGTTTTACTACCTCAATCGAGGCTTATACTTTCTTACATATTAGATTATCACGATTGCTGACTGGGCTGCAATGTTGAAAGTACTAAAATGGTTAGAGACACAACTTCGTTGTTACAGTCTACGGCAACCAGTTCACAGATGTTGGCTACAGATGGAATCGTATATACGACTGGAGTTAACCGCCTCAGTGTCAGTTAAAGCCAGGAGATGGTGTACTGAATCACCGAATATGGTAACTGTATAATACATAACATCGAAACGACGACTGCAGGAGTTCTATTTTATCACAGAAATCAAAGAAATTCCGCACTCAACTGTCTGCTGGTAAAGTCATGCTCATTATCTTCCGGGATTCGAAAGGAGTAGATCTGGAGCATTACATGGATAAGGGAGTGACGTTAAACATTACCTCTTATTGAGACTTGCTGAAAAACAAACTTCGCCAGACAGTCATGGGTAAACGACGAGGACTTCTGACTTCAAGAGTATTTCTACAGCATGACAACGCCCGGCTGCATACAGTCCGTTATACAGTTGAAACTATTCAGGAAACTAGATTTGAATGTCTGGCGCATTCTCCGTATTCACCAGACCTGTCTTCTAGTGACTTTCATCTGTTCGGTGTACTTAAAGAAGCAATGGGAGGCAGGCAGAAGTGATACAAAGGTGAAAAACGCGATGAACGATTACCTGCACACACGACCAAATGAATACTTTCATCGTGGTATCGGTGCACTTTCGAAACGGTGAAATATGTACATTCAACATCAGGGAGACTACGCCGAAAAATGACATGCAACTTTTTTTGTTCATTGTTACAGTTACTGTAAAAATATAATAGCGTTTTTAAGGTTTTCATTTGAATCAGCTTTGCGGAAAGAGTCGCTTAAATGCTCAACGTAACACCTACCAGTGAAAGTATAAGCGAAGAATGATTTAAAATTTTAAAAAATGCTCTTAAACAGACGTCAAGTGAAGTTCTACGTGAAAAACATAGAAAAAATCGGAAAACAGATTTAATAATTTGGAACGAGGAGATACAAGAACCCATAAACGATAAATAGAAAGCATGTAATGAATACTTACAGGACGAATCATTAGCAGTTGAAAAGAAATGAAGTAAGGGCTGTAGTAAGATAACCACACAAGTCAGGAACACGTTTTTAAGCACAGTTGAACATGATATCCTAGGAAAACAAGACATAGAACACAAGTTAATGAAACACCTAAGGAAAGAAGAAAAAGATACAGTGAATCTTAATTTAATACAAAAATCTGACCACATTGCACATTATGTAGGACTTTGGTACGATCCACAAATACAAGAAACAGACAATAAAGCACAATAGCAACGAACGAAATGTATAGACCTGATGGAATTGATGACCCAAACAAATGAAATCCAAAAATTACCAGCATTAGATGGAATGAATTCGGAATTTATTAATCACCGAGGAATTCTCTTAGAATTAACAATGCTACATTGTTTCAACATTTGCTGGATAAGATATTACACACTAAAGGAAAATAAAACAGCGAAGTTCATCCCAATATACAGAGTGGTCACAAAAAGTTTAAAAACTTGTGTGTTGCAAGATAGGTTGTGCTGATTCTTTAAAAAACGATACATTTCGCCGTTTCCGAGTTAATTAACACTGAAGCTAGGCAATCAGGCCACTGCACGCACAAAGTCAACCGGCCCGCCAGGGACAGTGTAGCCAAATTTGTTCTTACTTTGGTTTCCTAGAGCAGAACAAGACAGCGATAGAAAAAATGGACATGTGACGGTAGTAATAACTGATCCCGATCCAAATGTTGACTAGTCTCCTGTGCAATCATCTACGCTAAGTGAACAACTGACATAAACTGTAATCGACGGGCAGTTTGTTTTTGAGAGTACGCAACGGCCAGATTGTGTACTTCAATGTTAATTGTCTCTAAAACGGCGCAAAGAATTGAATATTCTTCTTAACACTTATTTCTCAACGCAACATACCCTCCGACAGTCGTACAAGCATTTCAGACTGTTTCCGACCGGCCTGCGTAAGAGAGGCAGAAGAAGTAATACATCTAAGAAGTGATATATTTAACTACAGGTGTTTAAGTATTCTGAGCAATAGAAAATCTATAGCAAAATACAAGGACATGGCTTTGAAATATCTAAAATATAGTTGTAATGGAAGAATAGGGGGGTTTCCGAAAGGGATGATGATGCACACGCGATGTTTCTCCACTGAAACAGGTAATTCCAAATAAATAAGAATTTAATGTGGAAACCCACGCATCATTTCTGGGCTACAAGAAAGCAGCTGACATATTTAGTGAGTTAAGCTCTGGGAAATAACGGAAAAAAGAGGAATACATAAACAACAGATTGCAAAATCCTTATATATCAACACCAGAATTAGATCTGACACCGGTAAAAAGATGACACCTGGAAGACAAACGTATGTTAAAAGCAAGGACCGTAAAATTAGAAGTTCACTGGTAAATATAGAAGAGAGAGTAGATAGTTGTAAAAAATACATTAAAGGCTTCTATAAGGAGGAGCACTTGTCTGATGACGTGATAGATGGAGAAACAGGGGTCGATAAAGGAAGAAATAGGGCATCCAGTATTAGAATCGGAATTTAAGAGAGCTTTTAAAATCATTGGGTGGAAGTGGCAAGAAAACAAGTATTCATGTTGGTGTGTGAAATGTATGAGAATTGCGATATACCATCAGACTTTCAGAAAAACATCATTCAACCATTCCGAAGATAGTGGGAGTCGAGAAGTGCGAGAATTATCGCACATTCACCTTAACAGCACTTGCATCCAAGTTTCTGACAAGAATAATATACAGAAACATGGAAAAGAAAATTGGGTATCTGTTCGACGACACTTAGTTTGACTTTAGGAAAAATAAAGACACCACAGAGACAGTTCGAGGTTGCGGTGAGGAGCAAGACCGAAGAAAACTCAACACTCGTGAACTGGATTTACAGAACCGGAAACAGTATTCGACAACTTAAAATAGGTGCAAGATATTAGAAATACTGAGAAAAATATTGGTAAGCTATAGGGACAGATGGGTTACTTACGATATATACGAGAACCAAGAGAGAACTATAAAGCCGGAAGACCAATAACAAAGTGCTCGGATTAAGAACGGTGTAAGACAGTGATGTAGTCTTTCGCCCTTAATGCTCATTCTGTTCATCGAACAAACAATGATGGAAACAAAAGAAAGGACCGAGACTGGAATTAAAATTCAGAATTAAAGGACATCACTGATAAGATTCACTGATAACACTGCATCCTCATTGAAACAGGAGAAGAACTGGAGCGTCTGTTGAAGACTATGAACAGTCTAATGAGTGCAAAATATGGATTGAGAGTAAATCCAAGAAAGACTAAAATAATAAGGAATAGTAGACATGAGAATAGTGAGGAACTGTACATCAGAATGTGTCATCAGGAAGTAGATGAAGTTACAGAATTCTGCTACTTAGGCAACAAAACAAACCATGTCGGACGAAGAAAGGAGAACATAAGAAGCAGACTAACGAAGTCAAATATGGCATTTTTCGCCAAGAGAAGTATAGTGGTAACAAACATAGTCCTTAACTTGAGGAAGAAATTTCTGAGGACATGCGTGCGACGCACAGCATTGTGTGGTAGCGAAACATGGATTATGAGAAAATCGGAACAGAAGACAACCGTATCGTATGAGAAGTGGTGCTACAGAAGAACGCTCAGAATTAGGTGGACTGTTAAGATAAGTGTTGAGGATGTTCTCCGCAGAATCGGCGGGGAAATACCTGATTGGAAAACACTGACAACAAAAAGGGACAGGATGATAGGACGTTCGTTAAGACATCAGGAGTAACTTTTATGGCACTAGATAGAGCTGCAGAGGATAAGAACTGTACAGGAAGTTATTGGAATACATCGAGCAAATAATTGAGAACAATGGTTGCAAGTGCTACTCTGAGATGAAAAGGTTGGCACAGGAGAGGAATTTCTGGCTAGCTGCATCAAACCAGTGTGTGTGTGTGTGTGTGTGTGTGTGTGTGTGTGTGTGTGTGTGTGTTACCAGAGAACGGAAAAGAAAGCACAATCATCCGTAAGCACCGAGAAGTATAAACACACCCACGCGATGTTATTCACTGACTACCAATTTGTCATAGAAGACAACGAAGATAAATTGCACAAGTCATTACATAAACTAAATGAAATAAGCACAAGCTACTGCCTATCATACCTATAAATAAAACAAAAACCATGACCTTTTTTTCTTCCAGTATGAACAAAAATTGTCCTCAGTACTAAACCGATAGAACAGATATACATTTCCAGTATTTCAGATGTGACGTATCGTTTGATCAGGATATAGAGAAAAACCAGTATGTAGCACAATAAGGAGAATATTTCAGAGTGAAATAAGAAAAAAAACTTAAATTAAGTCACAGTAGTCCCATTTATTCTGTATAGGGCGAAAAGTTGGACGCTGGTAAAGAAAGATTTACGACAAGTAGAAGTCTCAGAAATGAAACTTCTAATGCACATGAAAGGTGGCTCGAGCAATACAAAATTAGAAATGTAGTAACAAGACAAGAATTTGGGATGCAATCAATAACCCAAAAGGCAATCGAACACAAAGAAAAATGGTGAGAACATGTAGATCTTGTTGTTGTTGTTGTTGTGGCCTTCAGTCCTGAGACTGGTTTGATGCAGCTCTCCATGCTATTCTACCCTGTGCAAGCTCCTTCATCTCCCAGTACCTACTGCAACCTACATCCTTCTGAATCTGCTTGGTGTATTCATCTCTTGGTCTCCCTATCCGATTTTTACCCTCCACGCTGCCCTCCAATGCTAAACTTGTGATCCCTTGATGCCTCAGAACATGTCCTACCAACCGATCCCTTCTTCTAGTCACGTTGTGCCACAAACTTCTCTTCTCCCCAATCCTCTTCAACACCTCCTCATTAGTTATGTGATCTACCCATCTAATCTTGAGCATTCTTCTGCAGCACCACATTTCGAAAGCTTCTATTGTCTTCTTGTTTAAACTATTTATCCTCCATGTTTCACTTCCATGCATGGCTACACTCCATACAAATACTTTCAGGAACGACTTCCTGACACTTAAATCTATACTCGATGTTAACAAATTTCTCTTCTTCAGAAACGCTTTCCTTGCCATTGCCAGTCTATATTTTATATCCTCTCTACTTCGACCACCATCAGTTATTTTGCTCCCCAAATAGCAAAACTCCTTTACTACTTAAAGTGTCTCATTTCCTAATCTAATACCCTCAGCATCGCCCGACTTAATTCGACTACATTCCATTATCCTCGTTTTGCTTTTGTTGACGTTCATCTTATATTCTCCTTTCAAGACACTATCCATTCCATTCAACTGCTCTTCCGAGTCCTTTGCTGTCTCTGACAGAATTACACTGTCATCGGCGAACCTCAAAGTTTTTATTTCTTCTCCGTGGATTTTAATACCTACTCCAAATTTTTCTTTCGTTTCCTCCACTGCTTGCTCAATATACAGATTGAATAACATCGGGAAGAGGCTACAATCCTGTCTCACTCCCTTCCCAACCACAGCTTCCCTTTCATGCCCCTCTACGCTTATAACTGCCATTTGCTTTCTATACAAATTGTAAATAGCCTTTCCCTCCCTGTATTTTACCCCTGCCACCTTCAGAATTTGAAAGAGAGTCTTCCAGTCAACATTGTCAAAAGCTTTCTCTAAGTCTACAAATGCTAGAAACGTAGGCTTAATTTTCCTTAATCTAGCTTCTAAGATAAGTCGTAGGGTCAGTATTGCCTCACGTGTTCCAATATTTCTACGGAATCCGAACTGATCTTCCCCTAGGCCGGCTTCTACTAGTTTTTCCATTCGTCTGTAAAGAATTCGAGTTAGTATTTTGCAGCCGTGACTTATTAAACTGATAGTTCGGTAATTTTCACATCTGTCAACACCTGCTTTCTTTGGGATTGGAATTATTATATTCTTCTTGATGTCTAAGGGTATTTCGCCTGTCTCATACATCCTGCTCACCAGATGGTAGAGTTTTGTCAGGACTGGCTCTCCCAAGGCCGCCAGTAGTTCTAATGGAATGTTGTCTGCTTGTCGACTCAGGACTTTCAGTGCTCTGTCAAACTCTTCACGCAGTATCATATCTCCCATTCCATCTTCATCTACGTCCTCTTCCATTTCCATAATATTGTCCTCAAGTACATTGCCCTTCTATAGACCCTCTATACAGTCCCTCCACCTTTCTGCTTTCCCATCTTTGCTTAGAACTGGGTTTCCATCTGAGCTCTTGATATTCATACAAGTGGTTCTCTTTTCTCCAAAGGTCTCTTTAATTTTCCTGTAGGCAGTATCTATCTTACCCCTAGTGCGATAAGCCTCTACATACTTAGGGCCGGCCGCGGTGGTCTAGCGGTTCTAGGCGCTCAGTCCGGAACCGCGCGACTGCCACGGTCGCAGGTTCGAATCCTGCGTCGGACATGGATGTGTGTGATGTCCTTAGGTTAGTTAAGTTTAAGTAGTTCTAAGTTCTAGGGGACTGATGACCACAGATGTTAAGTCCCATAGTGCTCAGAGCCATTTGAACCATTTGAACTCTACATACTTATATTTATTCTCTAGCCATCCCTGCTTAGCCATTTTGCACTTCCTGTCGATCTCATTTTTGAGACGTTTGTACTCCTTTTTGCCTGCTTCATTTACTGCATTGTTATATTTTCTCCTTTCATCAATTAAATTCAATATTTCTTCTGTTACCCAAGGATTTCTACTAGCCCTCGTCTTTTTACCTACTTGATCCTCTGCTGCCTTCACTACTTCATCCCTCAAAGCTACCCATTCTTCTTATACTGTATTTCTTTCCCCCATTCCTGTCAATTGTTCCCTTACGCTCTCCCTGAAACTCTGTACAACGTCTGGTTTAGTCAGTTTATCCAGATCCCATCTCCTTAAATTCCCAACATTTTGCAGTTACTTCAGTTTTAATCTACAGTTCATAACCAATAGATTGTGGTCAGAGTCCACATCTGCCCTTGGAAATGTCTTACAAATTAAAACCTGGTTCTTAAATATCTGTCTTACCATTATATAATCTATCTGAAATCTGTCAGTATCTCCAGGCTTCTCCCATTTATACAACCTTCTTTCATGATTCTTGAACAAAGTGTTAGCTATGATTAAGTTTTGCTCTGTGCATTTCTTACTCCCAATCCACATTTACCTATTACGTTTCCTTCTCTCTCTTTTCCTACTACCGAATTCAAGTCACCAATGACTATTAAATTTTCGTCTCCCTTCACTATCTGAATAATTTCTTTTAGTTTGTCATACATTTCTTCAATTTTTTCGTCATCTGCAGCGCTAGTTGGCATATAAACTTGTACTACTGTAGTAGGCGTGGGCTTTGTGTCTATCTTGGCCACAATAATGCGTTCACTATGCTCTTTGTAGTAGCTTACCCGCATTCCTATTTTTTTATTCATTATTGAACCTACTCCAGCATTACCGCTATTTGACTTTGTATTTATAACCCAGTATTCGCCTGACCAAAAGTCTTCTTCCTCCTGCCACCGAACTTCACTAACTCCCACTATATCTAACTTTAATCTATCCATTTCCCTTTTTAAATTTTCTAACCTACCTGCTCGATTAAGGGATCTGACATTCCACGCTCCGATCCGTAGAACGCCATTTTTCTTTCTCCTGATAACGACGTCCTCTTGAGTAGTCCCCGCCCAGAGATCGGAATGGGGGACTATTTTACCTCCGGAATATTTTACCCAAGAGGACGCCATCATCATTAACCATACAGTAAAGCTGCATGCCCTCGGGAAAAATTACGGCTGTAGTTTCCCCTTGCTTTCAACCGTTCGCAGTACCAGCACAGCAAGGCTGTTTTGGTTAGTGTTACAAGGCCAGATCAGTCAATCATCCAGACTGTTGCCCCTGCAACTACTGAAAAGGCTGCTGCCCCTCTTCAGGAACCACACGTTTTTTTTTTTTTTTTTTTTTTTTTATTTATTTATTGTTCCGTGGGACCACATTTAGGAGAAGTCTCCATGGTCATGGAACGAGTCAATACATGAAATTATAACACGATTGTAGAAACAGATAAAATGAAATATAAGAAACATATTCAGGCGACAAGTCGTTAGTTTAAATAAAGAAAATCAAGAATGTAACACTGGAATTTGCTTAATTTTTTATCTCTTCCAGGAGCTCCTCGACAGAATAGAAGGAGTGAGCCATGAGGAAACTCTTCAGTTTAGACTTAAAAGTGTTTGGGCTACTGCTAAGATTTTTGAGTTCTTGTGGTAGCTTATTGAAAATGGATGCAGCAGAATACTGCACTCCTTTCTGCACAAGAGTCAAGGAAGTGCATTCCACATGCAGATTTGATTTCTGCCTAGTATTAACTGAGTGAAAGCTGCTAACTCTTGGGAATAAGCTAATGTTGCTAACAACAAACGACATTAACGAAAATACATACTGCGAGGGCAATGTCAAAATTCCCAGACTATTGAATAGGGGTCGACAAGAGGTTTTCGAACTTACACCATACATAGCTCGAACAGCCCGTTTTTGAGCCAAAAATACCCTTTTTGAATCAGAAGAATTACCCCAAAAAATAATACCATATGACATAAGCGTATGAAAATATGCGAAGTATACTACTTTTCGTGTTGAAATGTCACTTATTTCAGATACTGTTCTAATGGTAAATAAAGCGGCATTTAGTTTCTGAACAAGATCCTGAACATGGGCTTTCCACAACAGCTTACTATCTATCCGTACGCCTAGGAACTTGAACTGTTCCGTTTCGCTTATAACATGCCCATTCTGTCTGATTAAAATGTCAGTTCTTGTTGAATTGTGGGTTAGAAACTGTAAAAACTGAGTCTTACTGTGATTTAGCATCAAATTATTTTCCACAAGCCACGAACTTATATCATGAACTACATTATTTGATAATGTTTCAATATTACACACAAGATCCTTCACTACCAAGGTGGTGTCATCAGCAAACAGAAATATTTTTGAATCACCTGTAATACTAGAAGGCATATCATTTACATAAATAAGGAACAGCAGTGGCCCCAGCACCGACCCTTGGGGAACGCCCCATTTAACAGTGCCCCATTGGGACTGAACATCATTACCACTCTCAATATTGCGGAGGATTACCTTCTGCTTTCTGTTCTTAAAGTAGGAGGCGAACCAATTGTAAGCTACTCCCCTTACTCCATAATGTTCCAACTTCTGCAGTAATATTTTGTGGTCAACACAGTCAAAAGCCTTCGTTAAATCAAAGAAAACACCTAACGTTCGCAACCTTTTATTTAATCCGTCCAAAACCTCACAGAGAAAAGAGACTATAGCATTTTCAGTTGTTAAGCCATTTCTAAAACCAAACTGTACATTTGACAGCAAATTATGTGAATTTAAATGCTGCAGTAACTTTGTATATACAACCCTCTCGATAATTTTAGCAAACACCGATGGCATAGAAATAGGTCTATAATTGTCAACATTATCCCTGTCTCCCTTTTTATAAATTGGCTTCACTAACGAGTACTTTAATCGGTCAGGAAACCGACCACTCCTAAAGGAAAAGTTACAGATATGGCTAAGTACTGAGCTAACATACGTGGAACAATACTTCAGTATTCTGCTAGATACCCCGTCATATCCATGAGAGTTCTTGGTCTTTAGTGATTTAATTATTAACTCAATCTCCCTCTTGTCAGTATCATGGAGGAGCATTTCAGGTAACAGTCTCGGAACACTTTTTTCTAAGAGCGCTATACGATTCCCTGTTGGGACTAGGTTTCTATTTAGTTCACCTGCTATATTCAGAAAGTGATTATTAAGTACTGTACATATATGCGACTTATCAGTAACACGGACATCCCCACTACGCACTGATTCTATATTCTCGACCTGTCTCTGCAGACCAGCCACGTTTGTCTGGCCTCTCAACAGATACCCCTCCGTTGTGGTTGCACCTACGGTACGGCTATCTGTATCGATGAGGCACGCAAGCCTCCCCACCAACGGCAAGGTCCATGGTTCATTGGGAGATCTTATACCGCCACAAAGACTTCCTAAACTAGCAACAGATTTTAAACAGTGGGGCAAGAGAAGTGTGTTAAGGCCTAGGAAGAGATGCTGACACAGGTACAGGCCCTAGACTTAACTCTGGAGCCGTATGACAGAATAAGAAGATGAAGAAGAAGAAGAGAACAAAAATAAGAAGAAGATTTAGAGTGATTACGTTTATGGAGGGTTCCCATTCTCGGCTTCTCCCTGCGCATACAAGTGGTCAAGAAACACTTCTGTGATGGCTGTAACTCACTTCTTTGCTACAAACATATCAGGTCTCGTAACAACACAAGGCTGGCGGTGTCATCGTGGAATAATATTTGAGTATAATTTTCTCTATCTTGTTTTTAAAGGGTCTGCTTCTTAAATGACACATTTTCAAAAATACTATGACTTAATAGATAATATCAGCTTCGAAGACAGAATTTCGCATTCAAACGTATTAATGATGTAACTATATTTGCTATGAGAGAAATTAAATTTTTACACGAAATGTTTAGGAAGTTGTTTTTAAGTATTTCATGTTAATTGGCCATAAAGTCGTAATATCACTTGCGAGTGACCATCTCAAGCAAAAGGACATATGCAACTCAGTTCTTTCGACATTGCTACTATTAAAATATCCTGTGCGTTTCCCTACTTGTTTTCTTGTTTTGTCAGTTTATGTTGCTAATTGTGAAGAAAAGTAGTGGGAAAGCATATTGTAAAGCTTTCTCCATAAATTTAACAGAGAGTTCCACAAGTACTTGGTGAGAATCGTAGGTTAGTGAAATGCTTCTTTTCTGAGAGCTCACACTGCAAAAACAAGAGAGCTGCTAGGGAGGTCCTTCGTTGTTTGCTAAAGCATGGACCAGTCTCTGCGCTAAAGCCGCTTGTTCGTGAAACCGCATGTAGAGCGTTTACTGAAGTGAGCCACTTTCATTTGTTTACGGTAGCGTACCCAAAGAGAAAGATGAAGAATACTTGGTCTACTTACTGAACGCTGAATGTTAATGGTATAATGTGGCTCTTAAAATTCGAATTGTGTTTTTCAATTCATATTCTGAATTTTTTAGATACACTTCGCCGCTGTACAGGAACTGCAGATAAGTGCTATTGATTAAAATGTATAATGGGCATTTTTTAAAATGATTCAATACAGAGTTGGTTTAAACATATTTTGTGTGTGAGAGACGAGAATACTGTTCTCGAACCCATCATTGTAATTACTACATGTTTTTAATGAAATGCATCGTCAGAAGACAATGTGACATCCAATGCTCTCCAGTGTTCATACTGAGCAACGTAATTATTAATCTGTCGTGGCAGTGAAAGCGTCACCGTATTGTCCTCGCTGTGAATTTGAGTAAACTGCTACCATAGACTGTTCAAAACGAAGACCTCATACCTTTCATATGATTTGCAATTAACTGAATAGTGAATGTTTTAACGAATAATGCGACTGCCATCTGTGTACAGATCTACTTAAATGAATATTATTTTCTTAAATTGTGGTTTTAAATTTTATTTTCTAGGCCACGTTCAATGCGTGATTCTTTTCAATGTGTTATCCAGTGACATCAGATCAATTTCCTTAAAATACAGAACCTTTAGTAAGTATATGGCTGTCACAAAAATTGATACATCCTGCAAATATCAATTTGGTTTTTACGGATTAACTTAAGTCCACAAAGAAGAGATGCCGTTGAGACCCAGAGCTCTTGGTTCGCCCACCTATGGGATAGGCAAATATATAATCAAGTTAGGTACTATGGTAGCTGGCCGCTGCGAACATCACATTACAACTGCAAGACGTTCATTGTAATTTCAAATTATGTGTTGCCCAGGCGATGTTTCAGTCAACCTGAATTTAGCCTCGTTTAGCCTCCTATAGAGGACACACTGAAACGGTTGGCAGGGTACTTTCCTCTTGAAACTAGTAAGTTGTTTCGGCGTGCTACGTTTACGACCGTCTAGTTCTTGTATGGCGGTAAATTATCTGAAATTATTGAGATATTGGCTACGTGCTCTACATTATTTCCATCAGAGGCCGACTTCTGAACGGAACATTTCTAGGAACGTACGTTCTGTTGTCTCCATTACACATGCAGATAACATGTTTGTGGTCTGGTAACATGATGTCGAAGTTCTTCAACAGTTTCTTGAACACAAGAGGAGTACGCACCCAAACATTCGGTTTACTGTCGAAGGTGCCAGTTGTCATTTCAGATGTTTTGTTATCACCACAGTCTGTTGGAGAACTCATACATTTTGTGCGCCGCAAGCCGATGCCCTCTTATTTATATTTCAGCGCGCGGAGTTTCCACCATCCAGTCAACCTGACAGCCGTTTTAATCGAATTGAAACATATTTCTGAATGGGACCACTTGGAATCCCAAATTAAGTATCTGAAGAACCTGTTCCGTAATAAGGGATATGGAGCAATTGATACGCTGTTACTGCTCTCGAAGAAACGGGAAGGTGCTCCTTCATTTCAGCAGTACAATATCTACAAAATATGCAGCAGTCCTGCAAGGACAAGGTAGAAGGCTAACTTCGGACCATGAAAGAAAAGCTGGGCGCAGTTAAGGATAGTCTCGCTCTCCGGTTACTAAGATGTATGCTATATTTTGTGGGTGCAGAAACAAATACATCCATCAGTCTATGTATATCGTTTCCCAATGATATGTAGGACATCAGGGACACATAAAAAATCGGGATCTTGAGAAATCAGCAGCAGCTACACAAACAAACGGAGAATAGTCTTTTATTCAACGAAATTTTTGTCCCAGGCTTTCACATATTACTAGCTGGTATTTAGAATGTGTAATGTGCAAGGACTACTTCAACTGGATCAGCGGGTATAGTCTACTGGTGTTTGGAAGTGAGACCTCTACCTTGAGAAGTAATAAACAAGTTCGCTGGAATGTTTTCGCTCCTGCAGGAACGTTGGCGTAACCTGCGTGGATACTGACACCATCTGCAGGAGCATGATGTAAGGACGACTTATGCTGATCAGAAGACAGACGCTGCTGCAACAGTAGCCACTATAGGCAATTGCTCCTGAGGAAACCGTTGATGGTAATCGTCGAAAGTTTGAGCTTTTACCCATAGTCGAAAAAACTCTCCGTCCAAACAGGCCATGAAAGCCCAACGGTACCGACCGGCCGCCGTGTCATCCTCAACCACAGGCGTCACTGGATGCGGATATGGAGAGGCATGTGGTCAGCACAGCGCTCATTTTAGGAGACCGGAGCTCCTCAGTTTGCCTCGCAAGGGCTGAGTGCACCCCGATTACCAACAGCGCTCGGCATACCGAATGGTCACCCATCAAAGTGCTAGGGCAGCCATACAGCGCTTAACTTCGGTGATCTGACCGGAACTGGTGTCACCACTGCGGCAAGGCCGTTGGCACTCGTAGTTGAAGCGGCCTGTAATCCGGGATTTTATTACACAAGAATGTTGTCCCTAGAAACTTTGTTCTCATACAGCTTCGATATGTATATGACTACGAGTTCGCAGCATGAACTGGGTAAGAATAAAGGCATCTGCATTTTGTATATAAGGAAAGATTATGCACAAGGTTCATCGTTTAGAAGTGACAATTTAATGCCGTTTTTGTCAATAATATGGCCTCATGTACGAAGGAGAAATATCAGAAAGTGTTGCATTTTGACAGCAACAGGGCCTTGGTCTATAGAGACGGTGGTTTACCGACAGTGTTACTCCTGCTGGTATGGATGCCTGGATTACCAAGAGAATACGGAAACTGCGGATTCAGCAGTCTTTACTCAGCCCCACGCAAGATCACAACACTTAAAGCGCCTAGCGCCAGAGTGGCCACACATATTGTTGGCTCAGTTGCTCTGGACGTACAGACAATTCAGGTACTTCGAGTACGGAAACAGGCTTCTGTACAGTAGGCCAGGCATCAAGGCAGCGTTGATAGTTCTTCTGGATAAAGTACGGTGCTCATCATAATTTCTGGACTGTGTCTGGTTATGTAATATTGCTATAAATATCGTACTTTGTAGTTTTTTCATTAGTTTCGTCTCTTCTGTCTCGTGATTTAAAATCGGTGATGTGTTTACAAGCAAGTGTTAACTCCTGATCGTCTTGTAACCGATACCTGTTGCCTTTGATCCGTTACAGTATTTTAAATAATTTCCTGATAGTGTTGGTTTAAGAGTATACAGTGGTTTCATACTTTTCATTCATATTGCGACTGTTACTACCTACTTTCAATGGACCTCGATCATGTTATTCTACGTCGGCCTGACGCCTGGAGGTTAGCTGCACAACTCACCGAAAGATAAGTGTTACTGATTACTAGCTGAACTGTAATAAAGTGTGTTGTAGTGCTTTTTAGTTTACTCTAAGAGTAGCATCGTGTGTGACAAATGTGGATGTTGCAGTAAGTTGATTGGTACGGGAGACACATGTCAGGACTATCGGTTGGTATTTCCGTGGGAACAATGTTGGGGGGAAGCTAAAAGAGTGTCATATGAGGCTCTTACAAGGAGTTGTAGAGTATGCAGTTGTGACGAGAAAATCATGGGACAGGGAAAAAATATTAATACCCTCTGAGCAGGACTGGAAATTACACATTTTGAATTAAATAGTTTGAAGGAGAAAAGAGAGAATGGGAACTGAGAGAAGGTTGCGAGTAAGAGTCAAAAAGGGAAAGCATCAAAAATCATTTTTCAAATTCCCGTTAGCAATCAATCTGACTTGTTACTTGATATAGGGGAAGAGCCTCAAGCAGTATTTGAGCTAAGCAGGGACCAGCAGACTCATAGGATCGACTTAAAAGGTAGGTCGGTGGAAAAGTCACATAAAAAGAAAAGTCTTGCAACTAGAGAGCAGTCACAGGAGAGATGTAAGTCAATAGCTGCAGGAAAAGCTAGGCGTATAATATCAGGTCACAGCCACTGTGAAACCTAACCCCTGGCTTAGCTAGGTGACAGAGGATACAAGGACCTTGTGTTGAGATTTTGATGACGCAGATAAGTTACTTATTGTGGGAGGAGCAGGAAACACCCTGGCTAACAATTTAGAATATAGCATTAAAGGTGAGAAAATAGGACCAGCAACAGCAAAGTCTCATTCCGTGACCTTCCTGTTATTGGAATTGGGAGCTGGGGATACACTAATCATAGACTGCACCTAAATTGGAGAGAGAAGAGAAGATTAGCTGAGCACATTGTATGAAGTGTAAGTGGGCCACAAGCACAGAAGACAAAATTCCTGTGGTTACTGGAATCAAAGGGGCACATTTTTTGGTTAGAGTCAGGTTACAGGCAGAGAGCATTGAAAGAAATTTGAGCAGTACAATACCAAAATACTTGCAACAGTCTCCAGCCAAATAAAATTAATTTGTTTCATCAGAACATTAGAGGGTTGAAAAACAAGACAGATGAGCTTATTGTATGTCTGGAAGATGTGAAAAATTCTGGTGGGATAGATCTTCCGTGCCTCTCTGAAAGATGATGTCTGTTCAAATTTCGCGCCCATCGGATGAGTGGCGCTAAGTCACTATTACGAGGATGCTACAACCACGTTTTATTTAACCTACACGCTGTAACGGTCATGAGATTGGACATGATGAGTTGTTGTTAGTCAAGAATGCTTTTAACGCGTCAAAGAGGCCGTTATCAACACGTCACTGAGTTTGAACGACGTCATATAATAGGGCTACGAGATGCCGGATGTTCCTTCTGCGGTTCTGCAGATGGACTTGGCTGGAGTGTAGCCACTGTACATGACTGCTAGCAGCGGTGGTCACGAGAATATCGGGTCGCAAGAAGACCGGTTAGGAGGCCACATGGCATTGCTGAGAGGGAAGACCATCGTGTTCGGCGTATGGTCCTGGCTCATGTTACTGCACCTGCAGCAATTTGAGCAGCAGTTGACATTACAATTCCTCAACGAACTGTCACAAACTGGTTACTTCAAGGATAGCGCCGGGCCTGAGGCCCTGTAACGTGCAGTCTGCTGACCCCAAACCACCGCCATTTTCAACGTCAGTGGTGTGAAGCGGACCCTCATTAGAACGCAGGGTAAAGGTCCATTATATTTAATGATGGAAACTGTTTCTGCCTCAGTCCCAGCAATGGACGTGTGTTGGTTTGGAGGAGGCCAGTTGAAGGCCTGCAGCCACCCTGTCTGCGTGCCATTCAGTGGATATACACCTGGATTTATGGTCTCGGGTGCGATTTCATATGACAGCAGAAGCACTATCGTGATTAGCCAATGTGCCCTGAAGGCCACTTTGTGAGTCAATCTGGTGAATCGACCTGTTGTGCCGTCATTGATGAACAGCATATCAGGGGTTTTCCAGCAGGATAACGCTCGTCCACATACCACTGTTGCTACCCGGCATGCAATGCAAAACTTTATTGATGCAATAATTTACCAACAGCCGTTTGTATTGTAGAAATTTATTTTATGAGCTTCTTATATGCTACCAGTTTCGGCATTACATTGATGCCATCTTCAGGCCCAAGACGTCATAGTCGTAAAATCGCTGTACACGGAAGGAGCCATATAACTTGATCCGTCAATCAAATCGCTATGCAACAGCTCTTGGTGGCCAGGCGATACAGGCTGCTGTGCAGAATGTCGACACTTTGCCTTGGCCTGCTAGGATCTGTCCCCAGTAGGGAACATATGGGACATAATTGGAGGACAATTTCAGCGCCATTCACCACCAGCATGACAGTCCCTGTAATAGCCAAATAAGTGCAACAGACTTGGAGCTCCAGCCCACAAACTAACATCCAGCACCTGTACAACACAATATGTGCACCTCTTTTCATGCTAGCATTCAACATTCTGGCTGTTGCACCGTTTATATATGTACCAGCATTACACATTTTCAATGCCTTACCTCACGCTTACATTAATCTTCGAGCTTGCGATGTAAATCACTTAAATATGTTAGCTAGGCAAATGTATTCTCGAAATTTTGGTATTACAATTTTTTTCGGTCAGCGTATGTAGGCCTCCGTAACGTACGACAGTTGCTGCCCCAAAGATTATGCTAGTGGCGCCGACCTAGTAGAACACCGCCACCGACTATGCACCCCATTCAAAGTTTGACTTCAAACACTCTGGACGGTCCTACCAAATTATGGCGTGTTTTGATACGAGACTGTACAGGGTTCCACTTCCTGCTAAGAGGAAAACGCTAGTCTTTATTAATTACAGGGTGGCAATTATTGAACTATATGAAAAAAAACGTAAATTGATTTCAAACTACGACGTACACACAGTTCACTACAGATACTCGTATTTAGGTTACGACATGTTCGGTGTTCCTGCCATTATAGGCGATGACGTGGCGCAGACGAATAGCGAAATTCTGCATGACCCGCTGAAGTGTAGAAATGGCTGTTTCCAGCTCAGCAATGGTTTTGGGACTATTGCGGTACACCTTGTCTTAAATATAACCCCACAAAAAGGACTCACATGTGTTCAGGTCTGGAGAATACGGCGGCCAATCAGTGCCCATACTAGTAGCCTGTGAGTACCCCAGAGCCAGAATGCAGTCCCCAAAGTGCTCCTCCACGACATCAAACACTCTCCTGCTTTTATGCATGATCCACATCTTGTCAAACACAGGGTCACATAGGATACTGGGGATGAAATCTTCTTTCAAAACATTCACGAACCGTTCGGTAGTCACCGTGTCATCAAGGAATATTGCTCCGATAATTCCGTGACTCGACATTGCACACCACATAGTTACCCTTTGAAAGTGAAGAGACTTCTCGATAGCGAAATGCGCGTTTCTCAGTTCCCCAGATGGTCCAATTGTGCTTATTGACGAACCCATCCAAATGAAAGTGGGCTTCGTCGCTAAACTAAAGCATACTAATTCCCGTGATGCCCCGCGGCCAACGGAGCAGTTTGAATGTCCTAGCGCAAACCGTGCAGCAGTTGTGACGATTTTATTTCATATAGTTCAATAACTGTCACCCTTCAAATTGTCTGTAAATGTTATCTCAAATGCCTGTTTGTAAACAGTGTTCCAAATATCGTAAGTACTAGCAACTATCAAATTACATCCCGCGTTCTTCTTTTAAACAACGTTTAGCTACCGCCGATTCGATTTTTACAGCTGTTGCAACCTCGTATGAGAGCAATGTTTCACGTGTCTGTCCCGAATTGAGCGAATCGAGCGGCCGATGTAAGCCTTCAAACGCTGACGACGAGTTTGAAATATGTCAGGCTTCCTAAGCCCAAAATGTAATTTGAATGGGCCTAATTTGGTAAGGTGGACGCAATACAAAGCCGAAGCTCCTTAAAATTCTTCCTCCCTCAACGGATATGCCGCCAGTATATGGAATAAGGCCACAGATCTATGTTTCCCTTCATGCATCTCCGACGATAGTGCAAACTCCACAGACCGACGAATCTACTTCTTAGAGTACCCATTTTCCTTAAATGCAATTATTAAATGTAAAAGTTCCTGGGGCAAACCATCTGCTTCATAAGTACCACACGCTCAGCGTACCAAGGCCCTCGAGACTTCATGTATTAGTATGGTCAACACCACGTACCAAAATACTTTCACGTTTTTTGTAAACCAAGACACCAAAAATATGGAGGTGTCTCATCTCTATCGACCTCCATGGTAATTTTTAATAATAGGATGAAGACAGTTTCTCCAAAAATCTATTAACACTACCACGCCCATGAGGCCAGAAAAAATATGTATCGTCATTGTATTTTCGGAAACACACTGATAGCAAAGCTTAAGGAAATATTGCCCTATCCTCGAAGTCCTTCACGGACATAACGGCTGCTGTGGCGACGTAGCCACTCTGTTATTTTGCCCAAAGAAGTTGCCCTTAAACGACAAAAGAAAATCCGGTTAAGGGTGAGTAAAACTCACGCACTGAGGATTCCGTACAAGCTTTGCTATGTATATTGAAAGTTCATCCATCCAGTGAATCGAGGATTTCGACGATTTTTGCCTGTTTACGAAATCGATATTGGCAAGGTATCAAAATACGTGACATAAATGGCCGTATTTTTTAATTGCATTGTCTTAGAAGGTCAAGTTTTTCACGCTATCAAGGGACTATAGACCTTAGTGTGTTTGAGCTTCATATACCTACCCGTACCTGAGAGACAGAGAGCCGGATGGTGTGGCCCAGCGGTTCTAGGCGCTTCGGTCTGGAACCGCGGGACCACTACGGTCGCAGGTTCGAATCCTGACTCGGACATGGATCTGTGTGATGTCCTTAGGTTAGTTTGATTTAAGTAGTTCTAAGTCCTAGGGGACTGATATTAAGTCCCATAGGCCTCAGAGCCATTTGAACCATTTTGAGAGAAATAGACTTAACAGATAGAAGAACAGACAGTCGGATAACGAATGACAAAAAAATGCAGGAAATAACTATAAATTAACAGTTTTCGGATTCTTTACTTTCTTTGTAATGTGAAACCTTTCTTCTTATCAGATATCATGATTCTAGGCCAAAGGGAGGTGCCCTGTATTTTTCCTGATTATTTTTTTAGAGTATTTTCCAGTATCAAAATGTGTGACACAAATGACCGTCTCCTTTGACTGCATTGTGTTACATAGACGCTTTCATTAATTACAGTGCCAAGACACCTTTTGCCTTAATATGTGATATAAATTTCAACTTTATATGTCTTCCCGTTCCTGAGAAAATGGGGTTTTAACAGACAGATAGACAGACAGATTACAAATGACGATTTTTTTCTTTCTGACATAAATACAAGTTAACAGTTTCGTATTTTTATCTTTAGTTTTCCTGTGAAATCTTGCTTCTTGCCAAATTTCATGATTCCAGCTGAACGGTAAGCACCCTATAGATTTTGATGAGTCATCTTGCGAGTATCAAAACATTTGACATACACTGAAGCACCAAAGAAAATGGGTTAGGCAGGAGTATTCAAATACAGAGATATGTAAACAGGCAAAGTACGGAGCTGGCGACGGCAACGCCTGTATAAGACAACAAGTGTCTGGTGCAGTTGTTAGAGTGGTTACTGCTGCTACAATGGCAGGTTACCAATATTTAAGTGAAACTGAACGTGCTGTCACAGTTGGCGGACGAGCGATAGGACACAGCATCTCCGAGGTAGCGATGAAGTGGGAACTTCCCAGTACTACCATCTCACATGTGTACCTGAATATCAGGAATCTGATAAAACATCAAATCTCAGATATCGCTGCGGCTGGAAAAAGAACGGGATCAGCGACGACTGAAGGGTATCGTTCAATGTGATAGGAGTGCAACTCTTTCGCAAATTGTTGCAGATTTCATTGCTGCACCATCAACAAGTGTCAGCGTGCGAACCATTCAAAGAAGTATCGATATGGGCTTCCGAAGCCGAAGGCCCACTCCTGTACCCTTGATGACTGCACGACACAAAGTTTTAGTCCTTGTCTGGGCCTCTCAACACCAACATTGGACTGTTGATGACTGGAAACATGTTGCATGTTCGGACCAGTCTCATTTCAAATTGTATCGAGCGGATTGACGTGTAAGGGTATGGCGACAACCTTATGAATCGATGGACCCAGCATGTGAGCAGAGGACTGTTGAAGCTGATGGAGGCTCTGTAATGGTGTGGTGCGTGTGCAGTTGGACTGATATGGAACTCCTGAAACGTCTAGATACGACTCTGACAGCTGACACGTACGTAAGCATTGTGTCTGGTCACCTGCATCCATTCATGTCCATTGTGCATTCCGACGGACCTGGGCAATTGCAGCAGTACAATGCGACACCCCACACGTCCAGAATTGCTACAGAGAGGTTCCAGGAAGACTCCTCTGAGTTTAAACACTTCCGCTGGCCACAAAACTCCCCAGACATGAACATTAGTGAGCGTATCTGGCATGCCTTGCAATGTGTTGTGCAGAAGACATCTCCACTCCCTCCTACTCTTACGGATTTATTGATAACCTTGCAGGATTAATGGTGTCAATTCCCCACAGCACTACTTCAGACATTAGTCGTGTCAATGCCACGTCGTGTTGCTGCGCTTCCCCGTGCTCGTGGTGGCTTTACACATTATTAGGTAGGCGTACTAGTTCCTTTGGATCTTCAGTGTAAATGATGGTAACTTTTGAGTGTATCGACTTAGATGATTCAAGCTTTTAAACTATTAACGCACCATAGACATTACACTGTGACATGAATTTCATCTTGATACGTGGATCCGTTCCTGAGAAAAATTGTTTGTTCAGTCGGGCAGACAGAAAAACAAACAGTTGGATAACAGAGTTATCCTAGAAGGTTTCCGTTTTTACCGGGCTGAGTTGCGGAAACCTGAGTAAATTAATGTCAGTATATGATGACAAAGATATACCAGCCATTCATCTAGATTTTCTCTAATGAAGCTCAATCAAGGGCGTCCATATGCGCGGCGAAGGGCGGGGAGCTGAGAGGCGCTTCAACCGCACCGCCGCTCCCTAGCTCTCAGGGAAAGGAAAAAATGTAGTGCAGTCAGGTGTATTCTTTCAAGAAAATGATTTAATATTCGATATTGAACAGGTGTTTAACAGTGTAGGAGCTGGAAGTTTTTCATGGTTACTTATAATTCACAATTTGTCTTCCAAAACATTAAAACACTACATACCCCCAGATCTAGACCCTCTCTGCCCCACTTACTATCGTGTGGACGTTGTAAAGACATTGGTTTCCCCGAAAGTCGATAGTATTTTTTTTCTTTTGTGCATTACCTTGTCACAGTACGTATGTATCTTTTATTTCAACTATTCTTTATTTGTTAATACGTCACATTGTTTCTTCATTCATTTTGCTACTGTTTTATATTTTATATTGTACGAATATGAATATGAAAGCCTCAAGCAACACATGAACGTTCTGGTTTTATATGCTTTGTAAATCTTTGGTTAGGCTAGGAGAAGTACTGTGTCAGAGAGAGAGAGAGAGAGAGCCAACGACTATCGATAGAGAGCGTGCGAGTTGCTGTGGTATCGTGGCCGGTTCGCGGGTGGAGAAACGTTGCAAAATTCGGCGTGAAAGACGGTGATACGCAGAGGAACAATTAATTACAGTGCGTCCGCTGTGTTAATAGGAGATCGTGCATTATTAAGTGAACAGTAAAACCTGAAAAGTATATCGAGTGTTTTTGGTGCAGATTTTACATACTGTGTGAACCTGTGACAATTAGCCGTGATTCAGACACCATTGTCGTGTGGAGACAGTAACTGGTACAATTTCGTGAAAGTGGAACAAACCAACAAACCAAAATGTTAAGTAAAAGAACAGTGCTGTGATTTGATCAAGAAACATTTATTATACCATCCAAACTGTCTTAAAGACGACGACATAAATTGAACGTACGGTTAACGGACTGTTATAGTGATAAACACATGTGACAGTTTTCCTGTGGCAACATGGTGAAAGAACTGTACGAAGTATTGGCATTAACCGGCTATATATCGTAAATACTAAAGACATTGCACAATTCCGACCTACGTGATTAATAAACTTTTAATAATAAAACGACGCGCGCGTAACGACAACGCACACACTGGAACTATTATTATCGCGCCAGTGCTGCCAGCTGATTCGACTACAACGGAGACGTGGACCACCGCCGTAACTGGTATAATAATGAAACAGGAGGATCCATCATTATCTTCACGCCACGAACCGGCATTAACTTCACACGTCGTACGCGCGGACCACCGCCGACGTCATCCTACTGCCTGCGGCAACAGTTAAGACGTTAAAAGAAAATTACTACACTCTCTCTCATTTCAAAATTAAAGACAATTGCAGTTAAATGATCGATTTTAAAAATACTGTCACAATATCAAGGTTCAATTTTCTTTAGTTCCAATAAATATTCTCTCCATTATTTCGTCTTGTTGACAGTGTTGAAAACCAGCCAAATTAAAGTTCAATTAATAATTTTCTTTCAAAATTCTTCTCAGACATTTTGCTGCTCATCATAATTTTAATTTAATGTTTGTAACTTCTTTTGGAGAGAATACATATTTTATTTTTTTGTGCAGTAAAATTAGCTACCATAAAATTACGTATATTACCAGCTGATGCTGTCCGCCATTACTGCTTGAAAACTGACCAATAGTATTTTTGCATCTATTTTCTCATTGACTGTCAGCTTCAAAACAAAACTACGTATTTCGTGGGCATCTAGCAGATGCGCGATATCTATGTAGGGCCACTACAAGAATTTTTTATTTTCCACTTTTGCAGGTTTACTGGAATTATATTGACTTTAATTGTTCATTTGGCCCCCGTTAAAGTGATTTATCACATTTATATAATAAATGTACTGAACTTCCTAATTTTTTTTTACGTAAACATTGGCACACCATATTTAGATTAAAACTGAGTCTTATTGGCCCCACATAAGCTTCTGCACGTTCTGACAAAGACTATGCCAAATTTTATTTTTCGTTCATGACTAACAGGGGTAGTCAGATTCCTTGTATAGGTCATGTTTTATTATTTTAAAGGTTTTTTTTCAGAAGTAGAGAACCAGTTTCTTTACAACGTCCATTGAATCAAGGGGTCTTCCAGCATTCTCATAAAGAGGGCGGGGAGATGTGTCGTCGAAACATCGCGTCAAGTTGATTTCAGGGAATGGCAGCAAACGCGAGGAAGACTACTTCGAAACAGATTATTTGCTGAACAACGAAAACCCAAAATGAGAAATGTGTCGCACTGAACAGTGATTATGTAGAGAGAGACTAAAACACCATGTTGAACAATGGCAGATTGCTGTTACGGAAGTGATACTTAGAGCTGCATGACTACCCCGCAAAGTTACGTGAGAGTACTGACTGCGTCGCCACCTTTTCCGGCCTTGTGTGCGAGGCGACGCTGCTACGGAGAGGCCACAAGTAGATGGCGGTGGTAGGGAGGCGGCTGGACCACCAGCACCACCACCACCACAGGAGCCGGTGGCCACTGGCAGCGGCCGTTTCATTGCGGCCGGCATTAGTCTTGATTGCGGCCTCCCGGGGCTGTGATTGGCCACATAACTCAGCGGTGGCGCTCATTTGCCAGCGCAATATCCCGCCGACTGATTGCACCTGCCGACGGGTCCGAGTCGCGGTGACTGGCCCGCTCCGCTCCGGCCGAACCTTTAATAACACCGGCTGGCCACTGCCGCATGAATAAAACATGTACTGCCTCTGCCACCCACGCACGCGGCCCGCCCACAGCACCTGGAGTAGACGCGCAAGCATCACAACCACACCTGGCAGAAATCATTCACTGGGCTAGGAAGTGCTCGCTGAGATATATCTTCCTCTCACTACCACAAGCCCTGTCACTACTGTGTTTGGTTTCCACTCTGGATACTTGTGAATGCTGCCATGAAATACAACACCAGAAAATAATTAATGTGAAATAATTAGTGATCAATGTGGAGAATTTCGAGAATACATTTGTCTAGGTAACATATGTAATTGATTAACACTGCAAGATCAGAAGTTAATGTACGCGAAAGATAAGAAGTAGCAAAAGTGAAATTATTGTGCTTTAATAACTGGCAAAGCACCACAATGAAGAATGCAAGCATGCAAAAGTACATGCATTGTGATGAATAGATGCCAGATGTCAGTTTGTGGGGTGGAGTACCCTGCCTGCCCCACCTGGTCATTACAATGGTCGTGAATGGCGATGGAGTTATCATCCCATAACATCCATATGTGCGCCACTGGAGACAGATCTGGTGATCGAACAGGCTAAGGCAGCATGTCGACACTCCGAAGAGAATTTTGCGTCACAAAAGCAGTATGTGGGTGAGAGTTACCCTGATAAAAAGAAACCGAAATGCTGTTTCTCAGTGCCGTTACAATAGGTCGCATCACCAAACTGACTTACAAACTTGCCGTCAAGGCGGATGGGATAACCACGAGACTTTTCCTGCTGTCATATGAAATATATAGCTCCAGGTACAGGTCCAATATGTCTAGCACGCAGACAGGTCTTCAACTGGCATCCTTCTAACCAACACACGACCATCACTAGCACCTCGGCAGAACTAACTATCAGGAAACACAGCAAACATCCATCCTGCCCTCTAATGAGGTCCACTTCACACCACTGAAGTCGCAAATGGCTGTGGTTTGGGGTCAGTGCAATACAATCTGCATAGGGTCTGGCTCGGAGCTGTCCTTGAAGCAACCAGTTTGTAACACTTTGTAGTGTCATTGTCGTGCCAACTGCTGCTCAAATTTCTACTGAAGATCTAGTACGATACGCCAAAGCGAAGCGCCGAAACCATTGGTTCTCCCTCTCTGTAGTGCCGCTTGGCAGATCAGATCCTGGTCTTCTTGCGATCGAACATTTCCGTGAGCACCGTTGCCAGCAAACATGTAGAGTGGCTAAATTCCTGCTAAGTCCTTCTGCAGTATCGCAGAAGAAATATCCCTTTCAGGAAGCATTAGTACACGACTTCCGCCGACCGGAGTGGCCGAGCGGTTCTAGGCGCTACAGTCTGGAACCGCGCGACCGTTACGGTCGCAGGTTCGAATCCTACCTCGGGCATGGATGTGTGTGATGTCCTTACGTTTGTCAGGTTTAGGTAGGTCTAAGTTCTAGTGGACTGATGACCTCAGAAGTTAAGTCCCATAGTGCTCAGAGCCATTTTAACCATTTTGAACACGACTGCCGTCATTGAAAGTGGCGTCTTTTCGCCTTAAAGGCATCCTTGACTGAGATAAAATCGTCACGTCCTGTCTCAAAGGTAACTAACAATGCCAACGCTTACAGAGAGTATTTAAGGCCAACCTGATTTGTATCTTCATAGTGGCGCAAGTAGCGCCACTTTTGTGCGCCTGGCGCGAAATATAAATAGACATCATGTTTCAGATGTATAAACACACCTTCCAACTTTAGTTCATGTCGCAAGACTCTTTCTGGGCGTTGTATTTGTTTTTCGTTACTGTGAGTGGCTGCAAGACATGTAGCCAATTCTACCAACGTTATAGAAAGGAGAAATGGGCTCTATGTGAGGCTAAATCGTGGATGTCTAAACCTGTAATTGATAATATCGTTCATAGTTTGCCAAACTGCGCCTTCTTTCTTCTTAGCGTCTCTATCCCTCTCGTTCAAAAGCAGTTGTAAAAAAGCTTCAGTGCCATCTCGACTGATTCCTTTCGGGAGCATCCTGAAACTAAATATTCTTAACAATATTTCAGGCAATAGATCGGATCCTGCGTCACAAGTGTCGTTAATTGGCGGTGAATTGTTTTCCTTTGATGCAGCAACAGAGACGATGTTTCACTATGTAACTCCCATTCTTTCCATCTCAAATGCGTTATGAAAGTAGAATATGTGATTCCTTGTGTCCTGCGTACTGATCACCTCAACTTGTTCACTCTTAACGCAAAGCAAGATCTGAGAATGTTACATCACACAGAAGCGAGAGTTCTTGGTAAAATTTCTTTGCAACGATACACGGCACTTACTGCCTTGCAACGGTGCGAAGAGAAGACAACATTTTATTTTATCTTAGTAATTTCCTCCACCCTCGATTTGTAATGAGCAATGGATTTCTTGAAAAATGGTGGTATGATTCTGCGAGAGCGATTGATGTTCATCATTTACTCGCAACATTTCTAAGTCCCAGATGTAACGGATGTCATAGTCGAACCACGCCACACATTATCGTGGCCGCTAATGGTGTTAGGCCTCCGCTCAATCAAAATCCATGCAAATCTCGAAGGAAAGAGAGCTGTAGAATTAGCAAGGCATACTGGTGTGTCGTTCTTTATTACCTACCACTGCTCCTAACGACGAATTAGCATCTGTGTAGGGTACCGACGCTCAACGTCCTTCCGATCGGCAAGTTGCAGTTTCCAGATGATAACACCTTGCGGAAGAGCTGGAAGTCATACGTTTTCCCAGTTTCGAAGGCGAAAAAAGTCAGCCTGCCATCTGTGCAACTGCTGTTAATTTGAATAAATCAACGATTTGTGGACTTGGTAGGGGAGTCGCACAGTATAAACCTAATGGTTGGTGGGTAATGACCTGTAATTGCAGACTGTTTGCTAGTCCCACACTGACGAAGTAGCATTGGTTTCCAGCATCGAGTAAACAAAGGGTTTGTATCTACAGCCCCGTCGACCCTGTGATCGAAACAGTGGCATTTGATGATACGTGAACCGAGACATTTGAACATCTGTCTTTTCGTCATTGAAATTGGATAGACGATGGGACTTCTTGCAGCTGCAAAAAGCTACCCTTTTTTGTTGTTGTTGAGCTCCTTGATGTTTTGCCCTACATTTATGCATAAGAAATATCGATCTGAGACTTTCAGTGTATGAATCCTGTCTTCGGCATCCGTCGCCTTTTTTTATTGTTCCCTTTTCGTTTTTCTGTTGGCGGTCCCTTTTACATCGTCACTCAGAAATTCCACTGGATTTATGACACGGCCCCCAGAATGTTTTTTCTTGTACCCCAAATATTCTAGCATCGAAAAATACACCGTTCAACAAATGTTAATGGAAAAATTGCAGGTGAGTGTTGTGTCCAGAATGAATTTTTCACTCTTCAGCGAAGTGTTCGCTGATATGAAACTTGGTATCAGGTTAAAAGTGTTTGCTGGACCGAGACTTCAAATCGGAAACTTTGCCTTTTTGCGTGAAAGTGTGCTACCGACTGAGGCACACAAACACGACTCAGGACCCATCCCCACATCTTTCCTTCCAGCAGTCTTTCTTCTAAGTGTGCTAGTCGCGCGAGTTTCGTAGAGGATCTTCTGTAAAGTTCGGGAGGTGGGATATCAGGTACTGAAGGAAGTACAGCTGTGAGGACAGGTCATGAGTCGCACTTGAATTGCTCAGTCAGTAGAGGGGCAAAGCCCCGAGTAGGGGGCTTATGGTGTGCGTACTGTAAGACCTTCGGTACACACACCATCAGATTATTTGACTTGTCGCTCTAACGAAGTAGGCGAGTGTCAGCTATATGTCTCGTGGTCTTATCGTGGCGTGTTTATCTTCTGCCGTTAGGTCAGACGATAGAAATGCCACTTGCACGCTTAGAGTAGCAGACTGATGGTGACCAACTTTAAACAGAATTTGATTAACTTTCACACACATTTATTAAAATAATATCAAGCATAAACGTTACGTAACTTCATTCTGGATGCTATTTACAATTGACAATCTGAAGTTCCTTTGGTCTTGGTACGTTAATCTTATTCTCACAAATCTCTGATACTTGACAAAGTGTCTATACATTTATCTTCATGCTTATGTACAGGAATATGATAATCTTATTAGGTGCAGACTGAAACTTGACTATAGACTGGTACAGACTAATGCAGACTGGTACAGACTGGAGCAGACAAATGCAGACTCGTACAGACTAATGCAGACTGGCTAATCGGAGGTCTGTACACTCGTTATAATACCTCGTGCGTTCATGTATCACTGCGTGAGTGTGATCCGCGAGGAGAAAAGCTTCTACATTAGCAGCGATCTCATTGGCTGTGTTACATATTAATACGCGGATTGGCGGAAGCAGAATTTGGTCTGTCTCTAAGGCAGCGCCATCTCGTAGTGCGGAGACGGACGAGGGCTGCGCCTGCGCTGTTGTGCTTAGCGGGGCGCGCTCTAGTGGGAAAGTTGTGTACGCGCTGACTACGCAGAACAAGGTACACAACAGGGCTCCATGCAGCAAACAGTTTCAATCTGACAGGGAGTTTAAGTATTATGTATTTGCACTTACCAAATCCAAAAATTGAAATCAGTAATGATATATCACCCACCACATTTTTATACGTTTATTAGCTCAGGGTAATAAACGCATTACTTAAAATAATGAAATTTTACTTAACTGGTTCACTGACCGACATATTTGCGTTAGACTGCTGTTGTCTGTGACTTCAGTGATGACAACAACGTTCATCAATAAATTTTCCTCACAACAAAGGCCTTCCAGCCCAGGCCGAAGTTTACTCCAGTAACAGGTAGAGGAGAAGGTCTAGAACAAATTGAATGCAGCGTTCGTAGCTGCCGGAGCAGAGGAAGTTTTGTTTAACGAAAGAAGCTAATCCTGCGTGTTCTTCAAATGTAACAGACAAGTATTGTGTCAGGTTATAGTGCGTTTTCTTAAACATGTCTTAAACGTGTCTCAGAAATGTGTAAGCATTTTTTTTTAAATCTGTGGCAAATCACTTCAGTATCACGGAGGCGAATTTGACTCCTCGAATTAAAAGAGCTTACGAGTGTTGTTTGGACAATGAAATAGACCAGAAGAAAATTTAGGCCCCAGAAATCTGTTGTGACAAATTTGTAACATGGTTAACTGGCTAATTGGAAGGATCCCTTCCGCGGTTCCTATGACAGGCTGGAAATATAGGCGAACGCAAGGGGCGGCAAGAGAGGCTACTAGTCCCCTCATCGAATCTGCGTACAACTTCCTTTTCATTACGGAATTCTCTCAAATTTCTAGCTGTCATTCTCTGTGATCGCATTAAGCTGCTGATTTAATGTTGCCAATCACGACGATAGATATTGCAGCCTCATCAGTAACTACATACTCGTATCTTCGGTTTTCGTAGCTGTCACTCTGTTATCGGGATATTATATCGATTCTTTGTTACGACTGCATCTTCGGCGCTGATCTACAGTCAAAATGGATACGAATATTCACATAACCGTTCCTAAATATTGTCTTCCGTGATTTCCCGTCGCTTCTTCAATCAGCTCTTACCGACCCGTTGAATGGAGCCAGTCTGGAGAAAGGATTCCGTCGCTCATTCTCGACACATAAATGTGACATCAGCGTACTTGCCGGTCCTACTTCCCCATCAGGACATACCCTCCACCAGCAGAATCACAACAGTAAAGCAATAAATCCATTAACTACAACAGCTGTGAAGCATTTATAAGCACAAGAAACTGTTAAAGATGGCATCCATGTTTAATAAGCCTTTTTAAAAGTTTATGTCTGTTTCTCCGTTTCAAAGAGTATCGATGTGGCACTTTTGTTGATATCCAGCAGTATTTTCTCAGTTTTTCTGACTTTCATCCCTTTTACTGTCTTTAAACTTTGAAAAGATCCACTATATGCAGTTTAGAACCTGTAAGAGAGTACCTTCCAGCATGTGTATCACATGTGAAGACATGCAGATCGAAGAGGTTAAATTTCTAGAATTACAAAAAAAAAAAAAAAAAAAAAAAAAAAAAAGATGTGTGTGAAGTCTTATGGGACTTAACTGCTAAGGTCATCAGTCCATAAGCTTACACACTAGTTAACCTAAATTATCCTAAGGACAAACACATACACCCATGCCCGAGGGAGGACTCGAACCTCCGCCGGAACCAGCCGCACAGTCCATGACTGCAGCGCCTTAGACCGCTCGGCTATCTAGAATTACAGCTCGAAAATAAATTCAGTTTGGAAGGGCATAGCACAGTGCTGAAACACCTAAACAAGTCTGTATTAGCAGTGAGAAATTATGTCAGATGTAGGAGATATACATATAAAAAAGCTTGCATACTTTGCTTACTTTCATTCTATTATGTCAAAGGAGATCATTTTATGGGGTAACTCATCAACCCCAGAAAAGTTTCTAGCGTGCAAAAGTGTGAAATAAGAATCATTTCTGGTGTAAATTCAAGAACGTCATGTAGAAACCAATTCAAGGAACTTTGTATTCTAACCACTGCTTCTCAGTATATTTATTAATTTGTTGCAATAAGAGTCGAGGGGTATGAAAGGGAAGCAGTGTTTGGGAAGGGAGTGAGACAGGGTTGTAACCTATCCCCAATGTTATGCAATCTGTATATTGAGCAAGCAATAAAGGAAACAAAAGAAAAGTTCGGAGTAGGTATTAAAATCCATAGAGAAGAAATAAAAACTTTGAGGTTCGCCGATGATATTGTAATTCTGTCAGAGACGGCAAAGGACTTGGAAGAGCAGTTGAACGGAATGGACAGTGTCTTGAAAGGACGGTATAAGATGAACATCAACAAAAGCAACACGAGGATCATGGAATGTAGTCGAATTAAGTCGGGTGATGCTGAGGGAATTAGATAAGGAAATGAGACACTTAAGGTAGTAAAGGAGTTTTGCTATTTGGGGGGCAAAGTAACTGATGATGGTCGAAGTAGAAAGGATATAAAATGTAGACTAGCAATGGCAAGGAAAGCGTTTCTGAAGAAGAGAAATTTGTTAACATCGAGTATAGATTTAAACGTCAGGAAGTCGTTTCTGAAAGTATTTGTATGGAGTGTAGCCATGTATGGAAGTGAAACGTGGACGGTAAATAGTTTGGACAAGAAGAGAATAGAAGCTTTCGAAATGTGGTGCTACAGAAGAATGCTCAAGATTAGATGGGTAGATCACATAGCTAATAAGGAGGTATTGAATAGAATTGGGAAGAAGAGGAGTTTGTGGCACAACTTGACAAG
The DNA here is from genome assembly GCF_023864345.2 of Schistocerca serialis cubense. NCBI lineage: Eukaryota > Metazoa > Arthropoda > Insecta > Orthoptera > Acrididae > Schistocerca > Schistocerca serialis. The sequence goes on from NC_064642.1 coordinate 172,105,862, forward strand.
AAGAAGGGATCGGTTGGCAGGACATGTTCTGATGCATCAAGGGATCACCAATTTAGTATTGGAGGACAGCGTGGAGGGTAAAAATCATAGAGGGAGACCAAGAGATGAATACACTAAGCAGATTCAGAAGGATGTAAGCTGCAGTAGGTACTGGGAGATGAAGAAGCTTGCACAGGATAGAGTAGCACGGAGAGCTGCACCAAACCCGTCTCAGGACTGAAGACCACAACAACAACAACTATATCTCTATTTCCAACCAATAGCTCAATATATAGTGTCAATACTATGAATAAAAACAATCTACACATAGTCCTAAAATCATTTACCTTAGTCCAAAGTGGGTCCAATATTCAGGAACACCCATTTTCAATAAATTGCCTGAAACCATTGAAAACTTGGTTTCAGATAAAGCTCGGTTTAAACAAAGTTTGGAAGTCTTTTTGATAGGCAACTCTTTCTATTCTATAGATGAGTGTCTTAACACAGACTGCTCGACAAGCTTAATTATTAAAAAATGTCTGTTAGATTTCAGTTTTGACAGAACTTGGGCGCAACAGTCAAGATTAGGTATTTTTTGTATGACAAATTTATTAAAAGTGCATATTAGTGTTTCACTTTGACTGTGTATTAATTCCGTAAATATTATCAGTTCCAAATAATTGTAATGCATTCATCTATTTTGACAATCTCCTGAGAAATGATCAGAATAGCAAGTATTATATTCAATTTTTTTATGTTTTTTATGTTATACTTTTTGACATGTTCAACAACCACGAAGATCATCTCATTTTTGAGTCTCTGGAACGAAAACAAATCTAATCTAATCTGATCCATATGATGATTAATTCTCTCTCTCTCAACGTAGCGTTAAGGGAATGAGAATAAATTAATTTTGTATTTTTTAGTTTTATTTCATAGCTCGTTTGATACACTGAATTTAATTATTGAGAAAGTAATTTAAGATCTGGAATAAAAAGGTTGCGTCCATATTGACATAAAAATTATTTGCGTTAAGGTACCAAAGTAATATACCTTAAAAAACTTTCAATTTTTTGAGATAGGATATGTTTTGTGTACGTCTTGTCACATTTAGTTCTTGGACCGCAGCATGTAGTCAAACCATATCAGTTATATCAAACGTGGAAAGCTGTTAATCTTTTTCTCTCATTGGAAAAAGTGCTGCGGGCTCTGATAGACGGGAATCTAAGGATCATATATCAGACTGATACTTCTGCTTGACAAATATCTCTTAAATCAGTCCAAGATACAAACTTAGTGATGCCAAATAATGGAAATAATTCTCTGTCCTTTCGTATAGCTCAGGTAGTCGGTAATAAGGCTAAGGTAATCCTACATTTGTTAGTGAAGAGAACTCCCTATCGCCACAAATCCGAAATGTTTAGTCTAAGCATACCATCGCTCTGCTTAAACCCATAAATTCACGGATATGGCGGACATAAACAACTCACAGAAAATAAAATAGACGTAAGACAAACACAATGACAACAAGACTATTACATTTGTTCTTTCTTGACATTTCATAAACAAATCGTCACTTTTTAACCTAACCTCTATCTCAGGTTGCGCTAAGGTTCATTCTGTCACCACTGTACATGTTCGTTGACATCCCCAGCTCATATCAACTTTCGATCTGTGCTGGATCTCGGCCCATGCTATAGGTTTGTCTGCCACCACAACCCAAATTCCTAAGAATAATATAAAAACACAATAAATATCGCCAGTGTTGTGCCCTATCGCCGTTTTCGCCTGTATGACGCCACACGATGCCACATCTTTACGTCACTGTTCAAAACCGACTTACCGTTTCGGAGATGCGCAGATTTGCAGCATTCTCTCCGGGACAGCGAATTTTATATCAGACAAATATGACTGCCGGATAATGAAAACAGGAGAACGGTCAACGCTTGGAATGACACTTTGAGGGATGTCGACAGATTGAACATTGGGGAAAAGCCACTTCGTCCCGCCGTCGATTATCCATACGGCGCGCTCGGTAATCTACGTTGAGAATGAAGGCTTACTTTCAGCTGCATTATACGGGAGCTTGTGGCCAGAAGTATCTTCCGGTCAAAATTGCACTGAGAAAGAAATTTTTGGCAAAAAGAAACACAAACTGTGAAGCTCACGGCAGGGGTGCAAAACAGTTTTTGTGCAAGACACGACGTATGAGTCTAGTAGGATAGCTCTTAACTGTGTTATAGACGTTGTACTTCGTTCTGATATGGAGCGGTATAAATATTACTATCCATAGTCCACGTAAAGTCCCCTAAACTGCTATATCTTACGGTCATAAACATTATCCGAAATAGTCAACAGAATTCTTCTGGGCCTACGACCGCATTGTCGATATGTAAAGCTTCCGATGTTGGGATCACTTTCAATTAGCGCAAAAAAAATAAAAAATAAAAGTACCTGAGGGAGGCCAGCTGTGATAGTGTCCGAAACGCCATAAGTATTACACATTGGCAATGCGGTCACAGATCTGGAAGAATTTTATTGATTGTGTCAATGGCCGCAGAATTACACTATGTGAAACACATGATGGCGATCGTAGATCTATTGCACGGTCTTCCTCGAGTGCCAAATCTCTAAACATAAAGTTTCCCAGGAGGAAAACTACCTTTGTTCCAAAATTTTCTTCTAAGTGGTCTGTTCCGCTTTTGCGTGGGGTATACTGATCAGTTACAGAGGTACTAGCTTCATATTTTGATTTATATTTGCTGCTATGGTTCTGGGATAAAAACTGCAAATGAAACAGTCATACTATTATCTTCTACGCGATTTCTCTGCAGATGTACTACAGCGTCTTAGAACTGACCTGACAATCGAATTTATTCCAGTCAACCATACTTCGTTCATGTATTCATTCGCGTTTGCGTCTGTTCTTACTATTACTTTGGAGACCTGGCAGAGGTCTTGAGGACTATCCGATCATTTGGAATCTGGCAAACTGAAAATCGTCTGTTGCGAACCCCTTTCATATAATGTATTGTTTCAGATCAGTCATGTGGCTGAAAGACTTTCAGTTCAGTGCTACGTCTGCTACGGGAGTCAAATTTTTATGGTACGGTAAAGCCTACCTCTAATTTGTACTTTGTTCACGGAGCCCCGATGACCAGTCACATAGCTAAAAGACTAGATGCAATTTGAATATGACCACGTGACGCAAACTGCTGCTTTGCTTCTTCCCGTGGTCGCCGCTTGCAGCAGCTAACATCGCTCTAGTTGTTAAGTTCAGACGTTATTGTCCTGTGTGTCGCTGAGATAGATATTTCTAAGGTGTAGCGTTCAGGATTTCTCTTGAGAGCTTGGGTTGTCAGCGTTGCATTGGCGTAATTATGTATGACATGACTTTCAGTTTTGCGGACGCGTGTTCATTGTAAGCAAGGTCAGCCGTTTGTCCAGTACACGTTTCTCTGCTTTTTTTCGAGCCATCTGCAGGCCTTAGTAGTTTTTCTTTTTCGCATTGAATAGTATTACGAGGACTTGATAGCACATTGGACAAATCTTTGAGAATATGTGGCAATGTAGTTCTACATAGTCCCTTAGAGGATGTATATAGCTACTGTTCGTGAGCCCTCATGCTTATTCATTAACAATATTTGGAATCAATTTCAGGTTCCTCCGTAATTATTTTATTCCTGAAATCATTTCTCAGTTTTCATTTTCTATTTGCATGTTATCGTTTCTCATTTATTCACGTCAGTAGCCGAACACTGCTTACCACAAAGAGGCAACCTTCAGCAGAATTAATAGTATGTGAAATTCCTTCAACCGAATGGTTTCTTGTCATGTAGTTTTCAACCACTATGAGAAAGGTTTCAGTTCAGAGACACATGTTGTAGACTCGAATACATAGAGAGTTTGCGCATTTGTGAGTCTTTATTCATACTTTTGTAGAGAACTCAGAGACATGAGTTACGGACCAGATTACATCGAGAATTGCCGCTTTTGCGATTCTTTATCCACACTATTAGGTGTTAGCCAACGCAGGGTACAGTTAATATGTGTTTTCTTTACAAGGGTAGCAGTGACTTCAGTAATAGAGTATGTTATGTTGAGTGGTACTTAAGTAAATAAATTAGTGAAATCAAAGTGAAGTATAAATTAGAATATAAATGAAAAACTTGGTTTAGTTTAGAGACTTACATACTGGCAAACAGTGGGCAAAACAGCAGAACAGGAAAGACAATGACCGTGAAGTCAGCAAGTTCCACATAAGCAGGCGCTGTCGATTCAGCCGTCAGGGCATCGCCTGACCGGCTCACGTGTTTCTCAGTTGTCACATGTGAGCAAAGGCCCTCGCCTGCATCCCAAGAGCCAATGACCGACGTTAAGAAGATTCTTCGAGAAGCTTTTCAACGTGACAGAAGAGGCAATGACCGGCTCACGTGTTTCTCAGTCGTCACATGTGATCAAAGGCCCTCGCTTACATTCCAAGAGTCAATGACCGACGTTAAGAAGATTCTTCGAGAAGCTTTTCAACGTGACAGAAGAGGCAATGACCGTGAAGTCGTTCACCTCCAATAAACTGAAGTGAATAAATACGCGAGACGCAGTGGGCCAGACAGACGAAGACGAAGACGGGGACGGAGACGGAGACGAGAGACGAAGAGGACGAAGAAGTGAAGAAGCGTAGCAGTTGTTTTCAGTCAGTTTCGGTGCTGAAGACCGTCATGCAAGAAGAGACTGCATCATGCACAGACGCACCAAGTCCGCCGCTGTAATGAAATAGCAAGCAGCAGACTCAGCGCCAGAAGACAGAAGTTAAAAGGTATTTGAAGTCTGATCTTTATGTACCCAGGTGACTCGTGAGGACGGGAAGGAGACGGCCTCACATCAGCAGTCACCTGTAAGCTGGGATGAAGACCTGACAGCCGAAGACTGGCAAGCGGGAGTCCGTGGTTCGAGTCCGCGACACTGGCCTTCCCCCGCCGCGCCGCTCCGCTGGCCGACGCACAACACACGCGGCCGCTTAGAGAAGAGAAACACTGGGACGCCACATCCAAGGTATCACCATCCAATGCACGAATTCGCTCGCAATAATTAAACGGGCCACCTCGCGCTGCGCGTCTCGAGTCAGCTGGGCGAGCCGACGACACGAGATACACACCGCTACGCGTAATCAGACGCCGCCGCCGCCGCCACCGCCGCGGCCGCAGCAGAAGGATACGCAAACGACACAGCTGCCGTTCTCCGAACCAGAACATCCAGTAAGATACAGTTGTACGAAACTTTCAATAAAAGTTATCTTATGTAAAAATGCTGTTTCATTCTACCTCATACCCGAGCCAAGGAAGAACCCACCCTGCCCACATGTTGTTAAGAGAGAAAATTAACCAGTTAGCAAGGGAATGTTAAGAGCTGTGATCCTTTGCTTAGTATCCATGAAACATCGTTGTTTATATCTTTTAGTGCACTTTGCCTAATTGTTCATTTTAGAAGTATGGTAAACAAGGTTTATAATCAGTAATTTAAAAAAAGCATTTGCGGTTATAGCCCTGATTATTACTGATTAAATTCAGAAACAACAATCTTCTGTTTGTACTCATACTCGCCACTCCTTTACAGTGCTATGTTTTACTCCAGGTAGCGCAAGGCATGAAAATTACTGAATTTTTGACGAAACCTCGTGTTGTGACGGCCAGTCGCAATTGTTGCAAGGTAAACTGTCCTCCAACGACGGAGGTTAAACGGGACAGCCTAAGCGTCAGGTGGAAGGAGCCGCCAGCAGAATCTAGCGGCCTCCTACAGAAGTCGCTAGGAAGTGTGAACTATGTTCCACGTCAAACGTCACGAGGAACAGATAGTGGAGGGCCCAGTATCACCGCGATGAAGTATAGAAACCGCGCTGCGCGGCTTAACTGGCAGAGATCCAGCGAGCGCCAGTCGAAGTCCAGTTCCACTTGCAATTTAAGTTCCTTTTCATTACGACGCTCACCGGCGACGAGTCCGATGTGAGATCAACCGCTCCTCATCAACGCACGACTCCGCCACGGAGCATGTTCCACACCGCAAAGAAGAAAGTTATGTTCACAGATCTGGACTTAACTCATAGACTGGAATGGGACAAGCTAGCACTGATGAACAAACATCTTGTGAAGTTGAGCATTTGTGTTATTGAGTACATTATTGTTTTGGAATAACAATTTGCAGTAATTAATGTAAGTGTGCTTTATCTGTAAGCGTCCCTGATACTGTTGGATGTGAGTAGCGCTCAAGTTCATCTGACACCTCAGCGATGCCTCGGGGTTAGTTGTTAACGTCCAAGTGAAGTTACGACACCTCGTACTGGATAGCTACTGCTTCCCTCGATGCAAACACGACACTCAATCCCGAACAAAATTTCCTTAGAGATTTTCTATCGTTAAATTCTCCTCTAAATTGTTCAAATGGTTCAAATGTCTCTGAGCACTATGAGACTTAACATCTGAGCTCACCAGTCCCCTAGACTTAGAACTACTTAAACCAACTAACCATCACACGCATCCATGCTCGAGGCAGAATTCGAACCTGCGATCGTAGCAGCAGCGCGGTTCCGGACAGAAGCGCCTAGAACCGCTCGGCCACAACGCCCAGCTAAATTGTTCAATAAATATTATTTTCCTCTCACCACATCTCCGTTTCTTACCTATAGCAAACATTTATTTGGACGTTTAGTCACTAACATTCAATGGAACTCTGTTTCATCCCATATTATGCCTGCTTCCACCAGTTAAATGACTTACTGGCGAACTTCAGTCAAGCTCGACTTCTAGCGGCACATAGGCAGGTAACTGTAAAACTCGTATTCTCACTACGAAAACTCTCAACGAGTGTCAGTTCCCTTTGGAATTTTTCTCATTGTTGCATCAGTTTAGTATACAAACTTAACACATTGCTCAAAGAGATAACCTTATGCAGCTAGTGAAACTAGACCTAAAGTGTTCAACAAACTAACAGCATATTTTTATTAGCATTGACTTGTCACGACTGTGGAACAGCAATATTAAGTTTATCTGCTTATACATGTACTTCTCTGCTTATACATGCACTTCTCGAGATTGCAGAAGGGACTTAATGAAATAAATTTTTCACAAGAACTCATGTCCGGAAACATCATCCAAAGACGCTACACAGCGTCAAAGTTAGAGGCGCCGGCACCTGAAAATGTTTGTAGTTACAAGTTGATTCCGTGATGATGTTACAAACTTTCAAGGTTGATGGAGACGTATAAATGCTCCGATTTGAGGTAAGTCTCCCTGGTTCGGAACTTAATAAGACGTAAGTCATAAGTGAAAATCAATCTTATGCCTCTGACAATGAAATGCGAAGAATATAGGATAAGCAGTTTTCATACGTGTAGTGAGGAACAATACTAGACAAAATGTCAAGTAAACATAGGTTCTAAAATGCAAACCTGAGAAACTATAAGCACTTGTTCATCTTCGCTAATGTGAAACACTTCTCCTCCATTGAATAAATGCTCATGGCTCTTAAGCTGTGCATTTTAGAGCTCGTGTTAATTAGACTTTTTTTCTTGTTATGGTCCATATTACCACCTCTGAGCTGGACGTTGTGGCCGATCGGTTCTAGGAGCTTCAGTCGGGAACCGCGTCGCTGCTACGGCCGCAGGTTCGAATCCTGCCTTGTGCATGGATGTGTGTGATGTCCTTAGGTTAGTTAGGTTTAAGTAGTTCTAAGTTCTAGGGGACTGATGATCTCAGATGTTAAGTTCCATAGCGCTCAGAGTCGTTTTTGAACCACCTCTGAAAGTTGCCTGCTCCACATGACCGATAATCTTAGCAACAACAGTACCATTACATATATTCCACAGTCAGAGGTATCAGAACAGTTTTCGCTTATAAATTTCGACTCCTTCGTTTCCGGTACAGGGATTCTTACCTAACATTGATACGTTTCTTATTAAACATCGTCCCTGACAGTTTGTTACATCATCACGGGATACTTTGACGGTCTGTAGCGTCGTTGAAAGACGTTTCCAAACAGGGTTTTCTATGTAAAACTTGATATAATAAGTTCCTTCTACAACCTCTAGGAGTGTGTAATATGAATTGTGAATCACCCTGTATATTCTGCCAAATTTTATCATTCCCAGTTGCTGAACTCCCATACCACCTTAAGGTAACTTGCCTACATATTACTGTATGTTGTTAAACATTGCCTCTGTGGTCTAGTGGCTTTGATTAATAATCAAAACGTCCTCGGTCCTGAGTTCGAAATTTGCCGCCGCTTAAATTTTGATTAATAATCAGCATTGGTGGCTGAAGACTTCAGACACAAGAAGTCACCCATAATTATGTCAACAGCCTTGTTAAAGAGGGCAGAGGAGCGGACAGATGTTCAGGGCACTCTCATGTCCTTGGTGTGGGAAAATTCCCATAATGGCGGAACAATCATCAATGATCAACGGCATGAGGATGCAGGAGGAAATAGGAACCACTGAACAAGTGGCGTGTGATTGAAAAAGTGTCATGATGATTTCCCGATCTCCCCATTGTCAAAACATTCCGGAATAGTTCCCCATTCAGACCTCCGGAAAGGGACTGCCGAGGGGGAGGTGAGAGGGGGGGGGGGCGTGGAACTTCAAAAGCTTAAATATGTAGGGAAGCTAGAAAATCTGAAAAGGGAAATGCAAAGGCTCAGTCTAGATACAGTAGGAATCAGTGAAGTGAAGTGGAAACAAGACAATGATTTCTGGTCATATGAGTATAGAGTAACAGCAATAGCAGCAGAAAATGGTATCAATGGAGTAGGATTCGTTTTGAATAGGAATGTAGGGCAGAGAATGTGTTACTGTGAACAGTTCAGTGATAGGTTTGTCCTTATCAGAATCGACAGCAAACCAACACCGACAACGATAGTTCAGGTATACATGCCGATGCCGCAAGCTGAAGATGAAGAGATAGAGAAAGAGTATGAGGATATTGAAAGGATAATACAGTACGCAAAGGGAGATGAAAAACTAATAGTGCAGTTGTAGGAGAAGGAGTAGAATAAATACTGTAGGAAATTATTGGCTTATGGCAAGGAATATGAAAGATTAATGCAATTCTGTAATAAATTTTAGCTAGTAATACCGAATACTATGTTCAAGAATCACAGTAGGAGGATGTATACTTGGAAATGGCCGGCTGATACAGGAACATTTCAGTTAGATTACGTGGTTCGACAGAGATTGCGAAATCAGATACTGTACATATACCCAGGAGCACATCTAGACACAGATCACAATGTACTGATGATGAAGAGTGGCCTGAAGTTTAAGAGACTACTCAGGAAGAATCAATAACCAAAGAAATGAGATACGGCAGTACTAAAGAATGGCGAGATACACTTGAAGTTCTCTAAGGATAGAGATGGAGCAATTACGAATAGCTCAGTAGGCAGTACTGTTGAAGAGGAATGGACATTTCTAAAAAGGGCAATCACAGAATTTGGAAAGAAAAACATAGGGACAAAGAAGGTAACCGAGAAGAAACCATGGGCAACAGAAGAAATACTTCAGTTGATAGATGAAAGAAGGAAGTATCAAGATGTTAAGGGAAATTTAGGAATGCAAAAATACAATTTCTGCATGAAAAATGTGAAGAAATCGAAAAAGAAATGATTGTCGGCCGGACTGACTCAGCCCATAGGAAAGTCAAAACATACTTTGGTGACATTAAAAGTAAGGGTAATAACATTAAGAGTGCAATGGGAATCTCACTGTCAAATGCAGAGGAGAGAGCCGATAGGTGGAAAGAATACATTGAAGGCCTCTATGAGGGGGAAGATTTGTCTGCAGCGACGGAACAAGAAACAGGAATCGATTTAGAAGAGATATGGGAGCCAGTATTAGAATCATAGTTTAAGAGAGCTCTGGAGGACTTATGATCAAATAAGGCAGAAGGGATAGACACCATTCCGTCAGAACTTATAAATTCATTGGGCGAAGTGTCAACAAAACGACAGTTCCCGTTGGTGTACAGAATGTATGAGTCTGGTGATATACCATCTGACTTTCGCAAAAATATCATCCACACAATTGCGAACACTGCAAGAGTGACACGTGCGAGAATTATTGTACAATCACCTTAACAGCCCGTGCATTAAAGCCGCTATACAGAAGAATGGAAAAGGAAGTTGGACATTTGTTAGATGACGCTCAATTTGGGTCTAGGAAAAGTAAATGAACCTGAGAGGCACTTCTGACTTTGCGGCCGATAATGGAAGCAAGACTAAAGAAAAATGTAGAGAGGCTCATAGGATTTGTCGACCTCAAAACAGCGTTGGTCAAGGTAAAATGATGCAATATGTTCGCAATTCTGAGAAAAATAGAGGTAAAATATAGGGAGAGACGGTTAATATACCATATATACAAGAACCAAGAGGGAGTAATAAGAGTGAACGACCAACAACAAAGAGCTCGGGTAAAAACGGTGTTGAACAGGTATGTATTGTTTCGCCCCCAAGGTTCAATCTATACATAGAAGAAGCAATGATGGAAGTAAAAGAAAGGTTGATGAGTGTAATTAAAATCAAGGTGTAAGGATACTAATGATGCGATTAGCTGGTGTCATTGCTATCGTGAGTGGAAGTGAACTGTCTGGTCCCTACAACCCCCGCAAACCAACCATTCATGATCTGCCGAATGGAATGAATACAGAATATGGATTGAGTGTAAGTAGATGAAAGACGAAAGTAATGGGAAGTAGCAGTAACGAGAAGGCCACGAAACAGATGGAGTTAAGGAATTCTGCTATACAGGCAGCAAAATATCTAATGACGGATGGAACAAGGAGAGCACCAAATGCAGACTAGCACGGCAAAAAGGGCCTTGCTCTCCAAGAGAAGTCACCTAGTATGAGACATAGGCTTTAATTTGAGGGAGAACTTTCTGAGACTGTACATTTGGAACACAGAAATTTATGGACGTGAAACTTGGACTGTGGAAAAAAATGGAACAGAAGAAAGTGAAGCTTTGAGGCTTTGAGATGTGGTGCTACAGACGAATGTTGAAAATTAGGTGGAATGAGGCTGTTCTGCACAGAATTGGAGAGGAAGGGAATATTTGTAAAACACTGACAAGGGGAACGGACATGGTGATAGGACATCTGTTAAGATCTCAGGATATGACTTCCATAGTACAAGATGGAGCTGTAGACGGCAAAAGATCGGAATACATCCAGAAAATAATTGAGGACGTAGGTTGAGGACGTAGGTTGCAAGTGCTACTCTAAGATGAAGAGATTGGCACAGGAGAGGAACTGCTGGCGGGCCGTATCAGAAAAAGTCAGAAGACTGATGACTCAAAAAAAATTGTTTAACTTTGTTTATTATCATCATCAGCGTTCTGTCCTAGTAATGGTCTTCATATGTAGCTCTTCATGCCATCCTGTCATTTTCTACATTCTTCGTTTTATCATAATTTTTTTCTATCCTTATACTATTAATGATCTTATATCCCTTGGGTTCTGTATTCCTGCGTCCATTCACCGTTACTTCCACAGCATTTATCAGTAAACAATCTCTTCTAATCCATTTTCTAAGCCAATCGTGTCTCCTCTTTTTGGTTAACTTTAAAATTTCTCTCAATTCCCCCACTCTTATCAACACCCCCTCATTTCTCCATTTCCCTACTCACTTTTATCCATTCCATACTCCTCTACATCCACATGTCACATTCTTCTATTCTTCTTTCTTCCTCTTTCCTCAACGTCCATTTCTGAGCTCCGTATACATACACTACGCTCCATATAAGGCACTTCACCAGTCTCTTCTTCAGGTCACTGTCCATGCGCCTACATAGATGGTACCTCTTCTTATGAAATGCCTCCTTCGCAATTGCTGTATGCGTTTTCACCTCGTCATTGCATCTCATGTACTCCGTTATCATGTTTCCAGATATCTGAAAGCACTAACATGTTCTGTACCTTCCTGTCCTAACATTACAGTTGTTATTACCTTTCTTGTACCTATCACCATACGTTTTGTCTTTTCCTTATTAATTTTCATTCGAAATTCTTCACAGCTCTTGTTTAATTTTTTTATCATTGCAGTTATAGTTCTTTCGCTCTCTGCCAATAATGCCATACCATCCACAAACCGAATACATTCTATGCTCCTACCACCAACACGCATTCCTCTTTTTCTTCTCGCACGTTTCTGAATAACATACACCAAATGCGGTATATGCTAAGCAGCATTGGGGAGAGACAGCAGCGTTGCCTCATTCCCTTTACAATTGTCCTTTCCCTGTCGTATGATTCCCAATCTGTACTCGTATTTCCTGTTGCATGTATAGATTCTTCATCAGCCTTCTATACCCTCAAGTCGGCTTAATTCTTCCTCAGAATATTAATTCATTCCATTGTACTCTTTCATACGACTATTCCCAAAGCTCTTAAACAACTCCTCTTTTAATCAACTTGCTTTATGATTCTTCATCTCTTTTTAGGCCTTTCTACTTCTCCATGCAACATGTAGCATCCTTTGTCCTCTCCTACAACTCTGCCGTCTTCTACTATTTCAATATAGTTTCCTTTTTGATCAACGTCATATAGGCACTATGAAACGTCCCCTTAGAACAATTTATACAAGACTGTGCTTAAACTGACACACAATGTTTTTAGCGCAACGCAATCTGACTATCAAAGATCCCTGCAAAAGAATGGCCCTGAGTAACATTAAACTATACCTTTCAGAAATCACTTACCTCACAAAAATCTTCATTACTCGAACTACTGCAATACAGCGAGCGCCACTACTGCCAGCTAAATAAAAGATTCAAACTACGGAAGGCACTAACTACTGATAGGGATAATTAGCAAATGAAAGATATTAATAGAGAACAAACAATGTATTTACCTTAATAGTCATAACATATATAGCAGTTCATGACAAATTACAAAACTCCGCCATCTCTCTCCCCACATCCACCACTGCTGGCGGCTCACCTCCAACTGCGCAACGCTACGCACTGTTCACATCCAGCTGCTGCTGCCCAACACTACAATGGCGAGTATTACAACAATGCAAACTAGACACAGACTGCACACAGCACAGCCAGTGATTTTCATATTGAGCGCTACGTAACGTTGCCAATAAGAAAACATAAACAGCCTACTTACATAGAGAAAACATAAACAGCCTACTTACAACTATACTACAAATTTTATTCCATAATTATGCATACAGCGGTGTCCTCTTGCAAATGAACGCCTTTTTATGTTAAACAACAGTATCACGAAAGAAACAATAGTATTATGACACAGTACTTGAATGTACAAAAAGCGATGTGTTACACTCTGTAATAGAGTCCTGCATGACCGAGTACGCGAGCACAAAATACGAGATGGGGCGAGCACACCCTAACTGGATAGGCTGCCCGCACTAGATCTAGTGACCGAGCATAGAAGCCGTGACCGAATACGGAGCACGTAACTTCAAACGCATTACACGTGTCATTATCTGTGTGAGACTGCAGCCAGTACGGGCTTCTCATTTGTGATCTGTCTCTCTCTGCAATCATGCAGCGCGAGGAAGCCAGTGCAGTAAGACCTAAGATTGAAACCAATCTTTAAGGAACGGGAAGGTCTAAAAAGCCAAGTATGGAGTACATATCTGTTGGTTGTAGACGAAAACAGTGCGTCTACTGGGTACGTATCGTGCATAAACTGCTCCACCTTATTGTGTTTCCAGTCGGGAACCCCTCATTTAAAGAAACACAGTTGCAGCAAACCTCACAAAGATACAGCTCCTTCAGGGATACCGGCAGTAATAAAAAATAATATTACGGCAAAATGTGTTGCAATGTGTGCTAAAGGTATGAGACCTTTTAATACTGTTTCCGGTAGAGGTTTCAGAGAACTAGGTCAAGAATTAATACATCTAGGTGCGCATCATGGAGAAGTTAACGTGGCAGATGTCATGTCACATCCCTCTACTGTAAGCTGACATGTCAAAGAACAAGCTAACGCAATGCGAAGCAGCATAATGTCTTCTGTTATTGCGGAAGTTATTAATAAAACAAGTGCTGCGACAGTTGATATGTGGACTGATTCGCATAATCAGGTGCACTATTTGACGCTTACACCACATTACATTAACACAGGTTGGTTTCTTGTGAACAATGTTTTCTTTACAACAAAATTCCCTGGCGTTAAGAAGACGGGAGTAAATATTATGAAAAAAATTGAAGAGAGGATGGCTGATTGGGACATTTCGCCGCACATGTTGCACAGTTTTGTTTATGTCTCCGACCAGGTGGCCAATGTAACAAAGGCTTTGGAAAATCACGAAAGGATTCCTTGTGCTGCTCATTGTATAAACACAGCACTTAGCCATACTTTCGATGAAGATAACTAATTGTTAAATCATGCCCCGAACATCGCACAACAATAAATACTGCAAAATGCATTGTAAGGTGCATTAAGAAAAGTGGCTTCTGCTCGTCTTTGAAATCATCGTTGAAACAAGAGATCTGCACACGCTGGAACAGCTTGTACGCTATGCTGGAATCCTTACACACGCAGTACAACGAAGTTGCTGCTTTGCTGACGGAAAAGGACTCCGCTTACAGATTGCAAGGATATGATAATGAGCTTGCAGGAAAAATTTAAAGAGGCGACAGATGATTAGAAGGCGAAAAAGAACCGACAATCCAGTTAGTTCTTCTTTGGTTTCACAAACTGCAACAAATTTGCAGTGTCAATGACACTGACTGTCAGGCGAGTAATGGTTCAAATGGCTCTGAGCACTATGGGACTCAACTTCTGAGGTCATCAGTCCCCTAGAACTCAGAACTACTTAAACCTAACTAACCTAAGGACATCACACACATCCATGCCCGAGGCAGGATTCTAACCTGCGACCGTAGCGGTCACGCGGTTCCAGACTGAAGCGCCCAGAACCGCACGGTCACACCGGCCGGCTCGGGTGAGTAATTACTGCAGTTAAAATCACTGTTTCATTATGATACGCAATAGATTTATAATGAACTAGCGTAACTGATGCGTACTAACAGATACGTATTTTTTAAGAGGAGGTACAAAGGATTAAAAATCGAGCCTTGACTTTCGTTTGTGAGAGGACTGTGATCACTTCCAGACATAAAATTGCTACGTCTCCTATCCGCGATTGTATTGAAATATCATTTTTCTTTCTAAATGCTTTATGAATTTAGTTGTGTCACGTACTCGTTCTTGGAAACGTTACTATAAGAGAGAGAGAGACAGAGATAAATACATTGTGTGTGTGTGTGTGTGTGTGTGTGTGTGTGTGTTGTTGAGAGAGAGAGAGAGAGAGACAGAGAGAGAGAGAGAGAGAGAGAGGCGTTGGATTTGTACAGTACAGTGCAGCGAGCCGTGGCGAGGCGAGGTGAGACGTCAGCGGTGGCCGGTCATGCTCTGTTATCCCCGTGTCCGGAATCCGGACACCAGACATGGGACGAGTACGTGACCGAGCCGAGTCGTGTGGGGCCGGACACCAGCTGCTCGGTCCCCCCGTCAACAGGCGATCCGTGACCGGTCAAACACTGGGGGTTTCAGCACTCTACTCTGTAACGGTATTTTATGGTCTGTCATTTGGCACTCTCATTTCTGTTCATATAGTATTTAATGTAGTAGACTGAATAATTTATGAACGACATATTTTTGTCTGTTTTAGATATGAAGATGAACGCTACACTCCCGAAGCCGGTAACACCATGTCATCAATTTGAGATCTAGAAAAATAAAAATTATCTTACAGCAGATTCGCAGCGAACAGATATCAGTTTTAATGAAGTCAGTTTCTGCAGATTTTCTTCACCGAATCACACTCTTTGCATACTTTGACCAGATAGCGGAATTTTAGAATTTACTGAAGTAAATAAGAGCAAGCAGATATTACACTGGAGCAAACGAAACGAAACGAGTCGCCGATGTACACTAAGGTGAGAGAACGAATGGGACAGCGATATTCACATCTTCTAATGGTGGTAGCATCGAGTACAGAAGGTATAAAAGGGCGGAGCATTGACGAAGATGTCATTTGTAATCAGGTGATTCATTTGAAGAGTTTTCCCAAGTAATAATGAATGCGCGATGAGAGTTAATGGACTTCAAATACGGAATGGTAGCTGGAGCAAAACGTGTTGGACATTATATTTCGGAAATCGTTAGGGAATTCAATATTGCAAGATCCACAGTGACAAGAGTGCCTAATTTCAGTTATTACCTCTCACCACGGACAACGCAGCTGCCAAGCTGACGACGGAGAGCTGCGGCGATTGCCTAGTGTTGCCAGTGCTAACAGCAAAGCAGCACTGCGTGAAATAAACAATAAAAAATGTGGGATGTGCGATGAATGTGTGCGTTAGGACATTGCGGCGAAATTTGGCGTTAATGATCTACGTCAGCAGACCACCTACGCGAGTGCATTTTGTAACAGCATGACATCGCCTGCTGCGCCTCTTGGCTGGTAAACCATTGCGTGGTGCCGCCGGTGTGGCCGTGCGGTTAAAGGCGCTTCAGTCTGGAACCGCGTGATCGCTACGGTCGCAGGTTCGAATCCTGCCTCGGGCATGGATGTGTGTGATGTCCTTAGGTTAGTTAGGTTTAATTAGTTCTAAGTTCTAGGCGACTGATGACCTCAGAAGTTAAGTCGCATAGTGCTCAGAGCCATTGCGTGGTCAGATGAGTCCATTTTTCCGCTGGTAAGGGCTGATGGCAAGATTCTAGGGTGGCGCAGACCCCACGACGCCAAGGACCCAACATGCCAACAAAAAAGTGGCCAAATCATTCGAGTGAATGATTTGGCCACCCAGTTCCTACGACGTGAATATCATCGAAAATTTTTTCGAACTCATCGGGAGGTCAGTTCGAGCACAAAATCATGCACCAGCGACACTTCCACAGATATGGACGCCTATACAGGCGGCAAGGTTAAATATATCTGCGAAGAACTTCCAACGACTTGTTGAGTCCATGCCACGACAAGTTCCTATACTATATCGCGTAATAGAGGTCCAACATATGACTATTATTACCTCAGTGTATGTAACAGGTAAATTTATCCGAGGGCTCTTGACAAAAAATGGCCAAGGCTGACAGATGTTACAGAATATTAGACACTCGCTTTGCCTTTCTTTTAGCGGAGTATTCAGTTGCGTGCGACACCACTGTCGAGCGAGACAGCGCACAGCGATACACTCCTGCCTAGGGCCCCCCGTTTTTGCCCGCGTCGCAGGCAACTCGCCCTCTCGGCTTGCGATCCTCGGGAGTGCTGTGTCGCAGTAGCAGATATGATCTATCAGCAGCAGGAGCGGCAGGCAGGGAAGGAGCGCGGTACCGGAGGGATACACAGAAAGAGGAGGAGGAGACAGCCGCCTCACCGTAATGCTTATTTCGACTTGAATAACGCGAAAACTTTACTCATATCAGAGTTGTCGCGTTATTGGTCTCGCGAGAGGCCACGCAGGGGATGGCCTCTCAACTTGAACACGCAAAACAAAAACCACTTTGCCTTAACGCGGCGGCGGCGGCGGCGGCGGCGCCGCCCTCTCGGTATCCGCCAGTCTCTCTGCCTCTCCTCTCCTCCTGTGCTGAAACTCTTCTGCCGCCGTGTCGAGAAAGCACTCAAGAGACGCGACGCCGTGCGATGGCCGCCTGCGACGCCGCGGGCGCCGCTGCGAAAACCTGCCCGCCTCCTCCACCGCGCTGCGTCAGCTGAGCCGGGTGTAAGCCTGCCGTAGTATCTGCCGTGGGCCAGGCGCTTTCTGAGACGGACATTCGTTGGGAATTGTCTCGCTGACAGTGCGAGCGCGTCTGCACCATGTGCCGACGAGTTCACACTGAGACAGTGCACCGCACTGCGAGAGGAGGCAGGCAGAATCCAGACTAGGATGAATTGATAGTGAATACTGCGGGCTTTCACAAAAGTAATTGATATGGTGTGATGGCCTTCAACTACGTACCTTCTGACTCAGAGTCGAAATTTTAAAAGTTTTGGCTGGATTCACTGTCTAGGGGCTGGGATACGTAGTTGCCGCATTACAAGCCAAATACTGCTGCGTCTACAGTATACAAAATGAGTAGACGCATGACTCGAATGGCCAAAGGTTCCTATCACTCGGAAATTGCGAATTTTTAGTGCAACATAGTAACTTATAAATGTAAGATTGCAGTTAAATAAAATCTGCAAGCACTATCTTAACGGCTTTAAATGATGAGTACAATAGCAGAAGTACCTTTACAATGCCGTTTATTACTGCTAAACACTTATTGGTGTCGATGGTCCAGAAATTAAGTAAAATATAAGTTGAATAACAGGGAAGCAATAGATTCCTGTTTCGCGTAATTAGTTATGAACAACAACATAGCTTGCGAGATATTCACTTCTAAACGCGTACTACGTCTTCACTGCAGAAGCCACGGAAATCTCACAAGTGCACAAGTCAGCACTACGAAATATTTCTATCTCCCACCAGCAAAACTGCTCCACTCTCCAAGTCTTTCCCGCGACTGTATGTCCGTTTCGCAATACTGTCCAGGACTCTCTTGTGTCCTCTCCTGTACTGTCCAGAACTCTCCGTGTCCTGTGCGACTGTCCCTCGCGCCACCCTGTTCAGAACTCCGCTTCCATTCACTTCGGTAGTCGCCTCCCTTAGTAACGATCTTAGCACTCCCGTCATATCTCCAAGCCAAAGCACACTCACAAACATTTTGAAACACACTCGAAATACTGGATTTACATTTAAATAGCATGAAATGAAATAAATATTCCTACGCCTGGACCCTAAACACGCTCTAACACACATTATTAAACACATAAAGAAACTAAATGAACAAAACAAAATGGCTCTGAGCACTATGGGACTTAATATCTATGGTCATCAGTCCCCTAGAACTTAGAACTACTTAAACCTAACTAACCTCAGGGCATCACATAACACCCAGTCATCACGAGGCAGAGAAAGTCCCTGACTCCGCCGGGAACTAAATGAACATATATCAAACGAATAGAACAGCAGTAAGCTAGTAGCCTAATATCTCAGTGCTTTCTAAAACACAGTAAATAATTGACCAATTTCTTCATGAATAGTATATATCGGATATAAACAAAGATGTAGATGAATAAATATATTTATAAGCATGCTGTTGCCGTTTTTTCGTGTAACTGTGGAGTATTAATGGCCTGACGCGATTAATAGCAATAGGCCACTTTCACCTCCAGTAACTCACGTACTATTCAAGTTAAATGCCTGTAATTTATAACAATTTACGTTTACACTAACAACTTTCTAAAGACACGCCGATCGCCAAAATCGGATGAATCGTTTATATTTTGGAAATTCGTTGCTGAGAGTTACTTGTATAATTTATCATCAGATACTAAACTTTAAGCTGATAAAGATATTGAAAATCTGATTCCACCATCAGAATCGTAGTGCAAATAATGGTATTGTACATTTTTCTTTTTGAGGTATCATGATTCATCTGGCTACTATTAATTTCTTTATGAACTGTGAAATGTCTGCCATTCAGGTTTCACAAAGTCCGCCATCTTTGGCACTCCCGGCATGTCTCCTTCATCAACACAACACCGTGGAATTCCCAGCCACGCGGTCCCTGGACCAAGCGCTGGGGCTACCCTTCTTCTCCGGCATCACACAGTCGGCCTGCCGAGCGGCACGCTCGGCCAAACCAACTCCGAACTTAGAATGTTTTCAGGGCGCCACAACTCGCTCGTTACCTCTCAATATTAGAGAAGAAGTAGAACAAACATCCATGACACGTAAGAGGCAGTAATTTTATGAGAGCAAGGATATTAATTGGGGAATTCAGTGGAAAGTAACGAGGAGCGTTGGAGAAACAATGCAACATTTTTTTTCTAATAGCTGGACAGTTTTACCCAGGATTCCAGTACACCATATTAATACGTAAATTTTTGGCAACAAAGCGCTATTTTCCAATATAATCTCCATTCAAAGCGACGGTCCTACGCCAGCTTTCTGGGAGGGCATGTATGCCCGCAAGGTACCACTCCACTGGTCGACGTCGGAACCAACGTCATGCATTAGTAACCTTCCCGCCATCCACGTACTGCTTGCCGCGGAGTGCACCCTTCATCGGGCCAAATAGATGGGAGTCGCCAAGTGTGAGATCCGGGCTGTAGGATGGATGAGGAAGAAAAGTCCATTGAAGTTGTAAGTGCACCTCTCGGGTGCGCAGTCTTGTGTGACGCTTTGTCTTGTCATGGAGAAGGAGAATATCATTTGTATTTTCGGATAACGAACATGCTGAAGTCGTTTCTTCAACATTGTAGGAGTTACAGGTGTGTCCGGCCAGCCGGCACGCCGGAGATCTGTCTTGTGTACGTGTTTTGCCATGACGACGGACGCTCAACGACTCTCCGTGCTTTTGTTCACTGCCAGCTCTCCATAGACATACGGCGACCGCCAATGAATATCTGCGATTTCCGTCGAATCGGACTCAATGGGCGTTCTCCGCTTGGAAGGCACCTTTGTTACAGACTCCTCTTTGAAGGCTGCGTCTAGCACCGCTATCTACCGTTACTTTATGAAACTACAAGAGCGGAAGCAGGAATATTCCACGAAGACCCACAACAAATTTCGCATTTTTCAACCGAAATTGGCTGAGAAAAAATGTGTTTCATTACTTATTGAATGCTCATCGTATTAGAGAATCCACTATGAAGTTGCTCTCGGATTCATGTAGCTCGAGTCTCGAAGGTTAATGAAACGCCCGCTCAACCCGCTGGGCAGAACAAAATGGCTCTGAGCACTATGGGACTCAACTCCTGAGGTCATTAGTCCCCTAGAACTTAGAACTAGTTAAACCTAACTAACCTAAGGACATCACAAACATCCATGCCCGAGGCAGGAATCGAACCTGCGACCTTAGCGGTCTTGCGGTTCCAGACTGCAGCGCCTTTAACCGCACGGCCACTTCGGCCGGCTCGCTGGGCAGAACAGGTAATTAAGATTGTGGAAAGGGCCAAATAAGGTTGGGGTCAGTTTCACCATCTAATTGTAATTTACTGTAATTAAATAACACATTTACAACCAAAGCGGCACATAGCCGAACCTTTACCGAATGCAACTCTTTCTTGGCTGAAGGCCTCCAAACAAGAAATCTTATCAAGATAAAATCCAATTAAGATAGCAATAAAAAAAATTCAAAAAACAAACATCACAGCAAGGTAGATAGAACAAACATATGCAAGATACGATACCAAAGGCTGAAGGCCAGAATTACGTTTCAAAATTTTAGAATATATTACCATAGACTTTTAAAGGTAGAAGGCCATGACATTTAAAAACAAGAAATCTTAAAAATCAGCAAAATAAATATGCAATAACTTCGTAAATAAAACAAATAAAGAAACCATACCACGGCTAAGTGAAAAACCTCAATGCAAAGCAGATAGAACAAACATATGCATGGTGCAATACCAATGGCTGAAGGCCACAATTAAGTTTCAAGATTTTAAAATATATTACCATAATCTTTTAAAGGCTGAAGGCCGCAATGATTAAGCTTGAAAGATAAATTTAAGAATCAATCTTGCAAAATTTTTATGAAAAAAGAAATATAACCATAAGCCTTAAATTTTTAAGTGGCTGAAAACAGATAATTAAACACCGGTGGCACCCAGAAGCCTCCAGGGAGGTCGGTCTGCCCTCGTTCACTGAGGCCAGTCAGGTGGTGAGCCCAACTACACTTGATCCGTCGAAACCCAACCAGGGGACAGCCACGAACCGACCGAGACAACGACTTGCTTCCCATCAATCAGTACATGAGAACTCAAACAGAAAAGGTTACAAACATGATAATCCTCAATGGAGTACGTATTAGCTGTCAGAATTACACACCTTGTTGGACAGCGACAACAGGTGAGGAAAGGACGCTGCCTGACATTACATTAGTGGCCAGGGCAGGTAACTGGAATACTAACGGCCACTAGGCAGAAAATTCCGCTGGCACACCTGAATTTGAAACACGGTATTATAGTTAACTTCACCCAAAAGAACAACGCCTGAATTTACATCAATGCCCAGGGCAGATAACCAGAACACTAACGGCCAGAAGGCAGAAAATTCCACTGGTGTACTAGAATTGTAGTCAACCAAAATAGTTAATTGCACCGCATTGCGGCTAAATTTCAGTAGTAGAAACATTCGGTATTGCTCACAGGAAAGCCTCCCCAAACAGCAAACCACCGAAACGAACCACCACAACATGAATGGACGTGGCTTGGGCAGTTGAGACCACTACCCAACTTTGATGTCCTGGGTCGGTGAACCACGAAGCTCGTAGCGATCGGAAAGCTCCACACACTCTCTGACACTGCGCAAGGGCTGCCAGCGGACCCAGCCGACTGCACCGCGCGGAGATAATTTCCATCGTCCGCAACAACCGACCGACTCCGCTCAGAATGCCAACAATATCTAAAATAGTCGTCCAACCACACACACAACCTGACAAACACTTGCACGAAGGCAAATCGGCAGTCGATGCACACACACACAGCCGACTCATGTAGGAGGACCGACTGATGATCCACCAAGACCGTCGTCCGGCTCAAGTGATGCGTGGCGGATATGCTCGGGCGAACCATGTCGACGCAGCCCTCACTGCTGCTCCAACCCGACTGCACTAGTGCCGCATTGCAACTCCTCGTTTGGCAGGTCCGGTCTGCGCTCCAAACGCGTTCCCACTGACTGGCAGCCCGAAGGCGCGATCCGAACTGCTTACGACAGACAACGACTGGGAAGTAATAGCAGTCGTGCAAAGATACTACGAGAGAGGATATATCGATACGCGCTGGCCAGGCAAAGCAGCAGCTCAGTGACTGGTAATTTAAATTAACGTAATGAGATGGAAGTACGTCAAAAGTAAAGTACATGATTACGGGCCACGCACCGCTCAGTTAACAATCGCATATACATGATGAGAAACAACAACTGTCGCATACTAGGTGTCACTTAAATTTCAGTAATTGATTTTTGTGGGGAAACATCTAAAACAGCACCAACCAGTGTCACAATAGTACTTTTAAAGCTGTGTTGTGTGCGTGAGACTTGAAGCTAATTAGGCTTGAAATTTTTCTCAAGTAGACAGTGACGATGCTTAGAAGTGCTATTCTTAATTACTGAATATAAATCAGGCAAATCTTACTAAGTATTAAAATAAAGAACTCATCCATTTGTGTTAAAAGATCTAATCACTAACAGGGAGAAAGTACTTGGATTAGAGTTCCAGCTCTTAACATTTCCTTGGTTTCCCGTATATTAGTATTTCACCCACAACTAAATATCCTTAGGTTGAATATTTGTGACTGCTAATAATCGTATATATGAAGATAATGTCTGCTCTCTCAGACATGTCCGAGAGAACAGGCTTGAGTAATGAGTGCAATGGGCGGGGTAACTACGAATATAGTGTGGGACAATACGTTGGAAATGTGGGTCTCACGGGAGGCGTGCCAGAGATAAGTCCCTGCAGTCACACTATCTTCTGTGTCCTAGGTGGCTCAGATAGATAGAGCGTCTACTATGTAAGCAATAGATCCCGGGTTCGAGGCCTGGTCGGGGCACACATTTTCAGCTGTCCTCGTTGACGTGCATCAACGCCTGGATGCAGCTAAGGGTATTCACTTCATTGTATTGATTTGATTGTAATTTCATGCTAATAATCGTTCAAATAAAGAAGGAAGGAGACTGTAGCTTACACAAAACAATAAGTAAAAGTTCATAACGTACTGTTATTCCGTAACAGTCAGCATCCGTATTGAAGATATTACTACCTCTATACTAATACCGGCTGTTTTAAGAAATGCCTTACATTCAGTGAACTCGTTTCTCTATCCGAATACCCCACATTATGTACAAGTTCACACATCGTTACTTACTTGTACTGAGGTGACAAAAGTCATGGGACAGTTATATGCATTTTTACAGATGGCGGTAGTATCGCCACAAGGTAGAAGAGGCCAGTGAATTGATGGAGCTGTCATTTGTGCTCAGGTGATTCGTGTGAAAAAAAATGGTTCAAATGGCTCTGAGCACTATGGGACTTAACTTCTGAGGTCTTCAGTCCCCTAGAACTTAGAACTAATTAAACCTAACTAACCTAAGGATATCACACACATCCATGCTCGAGGCAGGATTCGAACCTGCGACCGTAGCGGTCACGCGGTTCCAGACTGTAGCGCCTAGATCCGCTCGGCCACTCCGGCCGGCAAATTCATGTGAAAATATTTCCGGCGTGATTATGGCCTCACGACAGGAATTAACACAGACCTTGAACTTAGAATGGTAGATGGGGTTAGACGCATGACGGGGCATTCAATTTCTTAATCGTTAGGGAATTCAGTATTCCGAGATCCACAGTGTCAAGTGTGTGACGAGACTACCGAATTTCAGACGTTATCTCTAATGGCAGACGGCCCACACTTAACGACCGAGGGCAGCGGTGTTTGCGTGGAGTTGTCATTACTAACAGACAAGCAACAGTCTGTGAAATAATCCCAGATATCATGGAGGGACGTACGACAAACGTATCCCTTAGTACAGTGCTGCGAAATTTGGCGTTAGTGAGCTATGGCAGCAAACGACATCGCCTGCAGCTCCTCTCCTGGGCTCATGACCATGCCTGGGAACGTAGGCGACTGAAAAGCCGTGGCCTAGCCAGATGAGTCAGTTGATAAGAGATAATGGCGAGATTCGAGTGTGGCGCTCACAACACGAAGCCATGGATCCATGTTGTCAACAAGGCACTATGTAAGCTGATGGTGGCTCCATAGTGGTGCGAGCAGTGTTTACATAGAATGGACTGGGTCCTCGCGACCAGCTGAACTCATCACTGGCTGGAAGTGGCTATGTTCTCCTTCTTGGAGAGCATTAGCACCCATTCATGGACTTCATGTTCCCAGACAATGATCAAATTTTTATGGATGACAATGCGCCCTGTCACCCGACCACAATTATTCGTGACTGGACTCGGAAACATTCTTTTTCTGTAATGCGAGCGAATGGTTTGTCCATCCAGATCGCCGACATGAAACCCATGGAACATTTATGGGACGTAATCGAGAGGTCAGTTCGTGCTCAAAATAGTGCACGTGCAACAGTCTCGCAATTATGGACAGCGACAGAGGCTGCACGGCTCAGTATATCTGCAGGTGATTTCCAGCGACCTTTTGTGTCCGTGCCACTCTGAATTGCTGCATTACGCCGGACTGAAGGAGGTCCGACACGATATTACGAGGTATTCTTTGAATTTTGTCACCTGAGTGTACAACTTTACGGGTCATTCTTAATGTCAATCTTGTTCCACCCCACCATATTCACTCCACCACACATTCTGATATGTGTTAACTATCTGTGCGTGGAATGCGTAGAAATGCCTCTTGTTGTTCCCCAGTAGACTGAAATATACAAATCGTACGGAAACGTTGCATATATTTCACACATACATACCGTTCATAAGGTTTTTAACATGGCTGTCATTCAGAATTGTGAACTAGAAAATGAAAATTGTCAATTAAATTTCCTCGATCTTACGTTGTCATTAAATGAAAACAGAATTTCCTTCAACATTTACCGTAAAGAGACTCAAACTGATCAAATCGTTCCAGCTTCTTCTACGCATCCAGCCTCTCACAAAAATACTTTCTTTTTCTCGGCTATTCACAAAACACTTTCTATTCCCCTCTCGAAAGAAAATTTTAATAAGGGAGATTAATCTTATTAAAACTGTGGCGGTCAATAATGGATACGAAGTTCGGTTGGTAGATTATATCCTCAGAAAGAAGATAGGCAAGAAGGGTACTACACTTGGTTCTTTAATCAGCGTCCCAGAAAAATCGGAGAAAAAATTCTTCTCAATTCCATTTTTAGGTCCAGTGTCATACCAGATTCAAAGGTTGCTTCGAATTAAATACAAACGTAATATTGCCTTTTCTACAAATAACAACTTGAGAAAAAATGTCATCCATAATTTAAATTCAACTACTAGCCCTCTGCAGAATTCTGGTGTCTACAAGATTTCATGTGACCCTTGCGATACCTATTATATTGGTCAAACAGGACTTGCCTTTTCAATTCGCTGTAAAGAACATTTTCTGAGGAAAAATGGTTCGTGTGCTTCTAATTCTTCTTTTTCAGATCACCTGTTAATCGCAGGGCACTCTCCTAAAGGGGTTGAGAAGTTGGAAATTTTACATATTGGAAAAAAAGGGCATAAACTTGATATTTTGGAGGACCTGAAAATTTTCGACCATTTACTTTCGAATGACGGACTTTTTCTCAGCGAGCAGGTGCAGTTGCGCGGAAGAAGTTATTTCAATGGTTTAAAGCCGCTGCTTGACGACGTCTAACACTTTGTTGTACCAACTACTTCTTGCAGATTAAGAGACACTTTTTTTCTACTTTTTACGGCTCATATACGTAAATAAAAAACTTTTTTGTTTTTTAGCGTATCTATTATAGCAAGCAGTAATGTCATTTTATGGATTATTTCGTATATGGCTTCTTTATGCATTTATTCTGGAATTTTTGTACTACAGCCAGTCATTCATTAGTTGTATTCTACATCATGCACTATCCCGCTATTGTAATTACTTCATGTACACCGTTCGGATGCTTGTTGATGTTTTTTCCCTCTCTGCAGTTACGAGAGATGTTTACAAAATAGCTTGTCTTACCAATTAGCCACCAGATGGCGGTATTGTCTTGAAGTTGCCGTGGCACATAAGTCACATGATGTTTCAGTTTTGTGTTGACTGTAGCAGAGGACACATGGCAGCCCCTAGTGGTTTGCACCTCTGTTGCATTTCATTTTAATTCTGACTCTCTGATGCTGTGACGTATGACCGCAGCTTTCGTATTTTTTGGTACGTTATGCTGTAACATTTAGTTCTAATTTTGTCCGAAGGTGTCCCTTGTGACACCGCAACCTAGGTCACAAATTAATTGTGTTCACGACTGAGGGCAGTGTTTTTCAAAATTTTGCATACCGTTGATATTTACACTACTGGCCATTAAAATTGCTACACCAAGAATAAATGCAGATGATAAACGGGTATTCATTGGACAAATGTATTATTCTAGAAGTGATATGTGATCCTGAAAAATCAGTACCCAGAACAATCACCTCTGGCCATAATAAGGGACTTGATACGCCTGGGCATTGAATCAAACAGAGCATGCAGCTTCAACACTATAGCACAGTTCATCAAGAGTAGTGACTGGCGTATTGTGACGAGCCAGTTGCTCGGCCACCATTGACCAGACGTTTTCAGTTGGTGAGAAATCTGGAGAATGTGCCGGCCAGGGCAGCAGTCGAACATTCTCTGTATCCACAAAGGCCCGTACAGGACCTGCAACATGCGGTCGTGCACTATCCCACTTAAATGTAGGGTTTCGCAGGGATCGAATGAAGGGTAGAGCCACGGTTCGTAGCACGTCTGAAATGTAATGTCCACTGTTCAAAGTGCAGTCAATGCCAACAAGAGGGGACCGAGACGTGTAACCAATGGTACCCCATACCATCACGCCGGGTGATACGCCAGTATGGCGATGACGAATACACACTTCCAATGTGCGTTCACAGCGATGTCGCCAAACACGGATGCAACCATCATGATGCTGTAAACAGAGACTGGATTCATCCGAAAACATGACGTTTTGCCATTCGTGCACCCAGGTTCGTCGTTGAGTACATCATTGCAGGCGCTCCTGTCTGTTATGCAGCGTCAAGGGTAACCGCATCCATGGTCTCCGGGCTGATAGTCCATGCTGCTGCAAACGTCGTCGAACTTTTCGTGCAGATGGTTGTTGTC
Organism: Schistocerca serialis cubense; assembly: GCF_023864345.2. NCBI lineage: Eukaryota > Metazoa > Arthropoda > Insecta > Orthoptera > Acrididae > Schistocerca > Schistocerca serialis. The sequence continues at coordinate 172,133,714 of NC_064642.1, forward strand.
TAGCAAACGTCCCCATCTGTTGACTCAGGGATCGAGACGTGGCTGCACGATTCGTTACAGCCCTGCGGATAATATGCCTGTCATCTCGGCTGCTAGTGATACGAAGCCGTTGGGATCCAGCACGGCGTTCCGTATTACCCTCCTGAACCCACCGATTCCTTATTCAGTTAACAGTCATCGGATGTCGACCAACGCGAGCACCAATGTTGCGATACGATGAACCGTAATCGCGATAGGCTACTATCCGACTTTGATAGCGTGCATTTCTCCTCTGTGCACGAGGCATCACAATAACGTTTCACTAGGCAACACCGGTCAACTGCTGTTTGTGTATGAGAAATCGGTTGGAATCTTTCCTCATGTCAGCACGTTGTAGGTGTCGCCACCGGCACCAACCTTGTGTGAATACTCTGAAAAGCTAATCATTTGCATATCACAGCATCTTCTGCCTGCCGGTAAAATTTCGCGTCTGCAGCACGTCATCTTCTTGGTGTAACAATTTTAATGGCCAGTAGTGTATTTAATATATTTCACGCATGTCTCTACACATACTTATGCGTATTTAGCGAATGTCGCACTGCAGTTCCACCTTAATACTGAAGAAACTTGTACTTCTGTCAGTAACTGTATGTCGAGATAAATGGCTGTCGCTAGAAACTGTCCGATTCTCCGCTGTTTTACGCATAGGATTGTAGAGAGGACTTTGTGTCTCTGCTATTCACGCGTGTGGCTACTGTTATGATTTTCAGGATGTGGTTGATGCACTGAACAACAAACATAAGAGACAGATTACGCTTCAAATTTTTAAAGTATTCCAGGTAAATTATATTCGGGAAAGATATAAAAACAAGTAGTTTCCGTAACTTCTGAAAAATCACCGACTCTCATCGTCACCCCCAGCCCTAGAAATAATTGAATATTGTCACTCCCACAGCATCCTTTACATAAATACTTAGTCATATACACTCACAATTCCGAAGACTGCAAGAGCTGACAAGAGCGAGAATTATGGCAAAATCATCTTAACAGCACATGCATCCAAGTTGCTGACAAGAATAATATACAGAAGAATGGAGAAGAAAATTGAGCACATGTTACATGACAATTTTTGGCTTTAGGAAAGGTAAAGGCATCAGAGAGGTAATCCTGACACTGCGGTTGATAATGGAAGCAAGGCTAAAGAAAAATCAAGCACGTTTATACGATCTGTCTACCTGGAAAAAGCTTTCGACGGTGTAAAATGGCCAAGATACTCGAAATTCTGAGAAAAAAAACGGTAAGCTATAGGGAGAGTAGGGTAATATACAGCAGATACAAGAACCAAGAGGGAATAATAAGAGAGGACAGCAATGAACGAAGTGCTTGGATTAAAAAGGATGTAACACGGGATGAAGTATTTCGCCTCTACTGTTCAGTCAGTACATCTAAGAAGCAGTGATGGAAATAAAAGGAACGTTCAGCAGTGGAATTAAAATTCAAGGTGAAAGATATCAATGACACGATTCGCTAATGACACTGAATTACATGATCTGATGAACGGAATAGACGTTCTATTAAGTACACAATATGGATTGAGAGTAAATCAAAGAAAGATGAAAGTAATGAGAAGTAACAGAAATGAGAACAGCGAGGACTGATGGTCACGAAGTTGATGAAGTTAAGAAACTCCATTGCCTAGGCAGCAAAAAACCAGTGATGGATGGGCCAAGGAGGACATCAAAAGCAGCCCAGCACTGGCAAAAGGGGCATTCTTGGCCAAGACAGGACTACTAGTATGAAAGATAGCCATTAATTTCAGGAAGAAATTTCTGAGAATATACGTTCGGAGCACAGCATTGTATGGTAGTGAAACATGAACTGCGGGAAAATATGAACAGAAGAGAATCAAAGCATTTGAGATGTTACGCCACAGACCAGTGATGAAAATTAGGTGGACTGATAATGTAATAAATGAGGAGGTTCTGTGCAGAATAGGAGAGGAAAGGAACATGCCGAAAACACTGACAAGGGGAAGGGGCAGAATGATAAGACATCTGTTAAGACATTAGGGAATAACTTGCACGGTACCATAGGGACCTGTAGAGGGCAAAAACTATAAAGGAAGACAAATATTGCAATACATCCAGCAGATGACTGAGGACGTAGGTTGCAAGTGCTACTCTGAGATGAAGAGGTTGGCACAGGAAAAGTATTCGTGGCGGGCAGCATTAAATCAGGAAGAAAAAAATACATAAAAAATATGGTTGAAACTGCTACAAGCTTTCCTTCTTTACGCTGTTAGGTAGCCCATTTTTGCCTAAAACCCTCAGCCATAGGTCTCCAGATGGCAAATGACTTGCGTGCTATTTTTGCTAGAAAACCTTTCAATCTTTAGAGAGATATGTTGATGGTTCAAATGGCTCTGAGCACTATGAGACTTACCTTCTGAGGTCATCAGTCCCCTAGAACATGTTGTTGTTGTCTTCAGTCCTGAGACTGGTTTGATGCAGCTATCCATGCTACTCTATCCTGTGCAAGTTTCTCCATCTCCCAGTACTTACTGCAACCTACCTCCTTCTGAATCTGCTTAATGTATTCATCTCTTGGTCTCCCTATATGATTTTTACCCTCCACGCTGCCCTCAAGTGCTAAATTTGTGATCTCTTGATGCCTCATAACATGATCTACCAACCGATCCTTCCTTCTAGTCAAGTTGTGCCACAAACATCTCTTCTCCCCAATCTTATTCAATGCCTCCTCATTAGTTATGTGATCTACCCATCTAATCTTCAGCATTCTTCTGTATCACACATTTCGAAAGCTTCTATTCTCTTCCTGTCCAAACTATTTATCGTCCATGTTTCACTTCCATACATGGCTACACTCCATACAAATACTTTCAGAAACGACTTCCTGACACTTGAATCTATACTCGATGTTAACAAATTCCTCTTCTTCAGAAACGTTTTCCTTGCCATTGCCAGTCTACATTTTATATCCTCTCTACTTCGACTATCATCAGTCATTTTGCTCCCCAAATAGCAAAACTCATTTACTACTTTAAGCGTCTCATTTCCTAATCTAATTCCCTCAGCATCACCCGACTTAATTCGACTACATTCCATGATCCTCTTTTTGCTTTTGTTGATGTTCATCTTACAACTTAGAACTTAGAACTACTTATACCTAACTAACCTGAGGACATCATATACATCCATGCCCGAGGCAGGATTCGAACCTGCGACCGTAGCGGTCGCGCTGTTCCAGACTGTGCCGCCTAGAACCGCTAGGCCACCTCGGCCGGCCGTAACAAAATACGTCTTACTTCTGTAGTTAAAGGCCGTTTGATGACTCTTTGTGATACGTTAGTATAAAGGGAACACCTACGCAAGGCTGAAAATTTCGTGTTTTAGGAATCTTTTTATATCTCAGTAAACATTATACATGTCAACCTGAGACCTGAGACGTGAATGGTGATCAGTCAATTCTATTACTAGTTTATAGTGTTAGATAAGGTGTTATTACAATCGATGTACTGGAACAGACGTTATTAATCAACACGTTGGTGTATGATGTAGTGGCTCGATAATATTTCGCCTCGCGATACTCCAGTTGGGGCGCGCATCTCTGTGGCTATATCACCACTCACTGTGCGAAGAGGTAATCCATACAGTCTCTCAATGAATGATTGATTCGCTACATCACAATACTTGCAAAAGTTAAAGGTAAAACACTGCGTCCTCACAAACAATTAAAAACATCCAGTAAGACAGCTTCTTACGCTAAATAAAAGATCTATATTACTGTTGTAATGGAGATGGTAAGGTGTCGGGTTATATAATCTGCTGGTGGAGACGCTCGATATAAGCGGAAATCAGAAATATTTGCATTTGACTGAAATTCCAGCAGGACAATGCGACACCCCACACGTCCATAAAGTGTGACTAGGAACAGTCTTCTGAGTTTAAACACTTCCGCTGGCCACGAAACTCCCTAGATATGAACATATTGAGCATATCCGGAGATCGCCTCGTACTCTTGCGGCACAGCTATAACACACACAGTTGTGTAATGAAAACTGCACGGATCTTGGTGGTTATCGTTATAAAATAGATAGTCCATCACACGAGAAATAGACAGGCGCCTATTTCTTCATCTCAGTATGTGTTTCACTGGAATCCGTTCCAATTTCATACTCCTTGTGAGTTTCCATATCACTGTCATCGTCATGTTCTGCATATTCATCTCCACTCTCCAGACCAATGTGGATTATTGTATTTCCTATTGCTTCTTCCTTTAACCCATCTCTGCGCCGATATTCGTTTTCAGCGCCTTTTACGTGTCCATAAGCTTTTAACCAATCACACTGGGAAATCTTAAGCAAAGACTCTTTAGTTATGTATTTCAAGATAGCTAAATTAACGGAAGAAACATTTTTCCCTGCAGTTGATTATTTCATTGTATTCGAGATTAGCCCTGTAGGGTTCAGATCAAAGTGGCATGACCGGAGCCCCAAAGTAGTATTCCCTCCAGATTTAAATCATTATCTGCCTTATGAAGAGCATTAGGTTTTTTTACAATCATGTAGCTACATTGGTCTTTGTATTACCTCCACATTTGTTTAGGGAGTTCAACTTGTCTAATAATTATATTTAAAATAGTGCTGGGGAACATCCTTCACATACTAAACGTTCTTGTGGTCTATCAGCTAACATTGAGATTAACACCTCAATAAGATGTAATTCCTTGATCATCTAGATATAACATTTTATTGAGAGGGTATTCCACAAAATTTCTGTAATCACCACAGCTATATCTCCGAGGATCAAACGTTTTGTCCCTGGCTATCAATGGTTTATTTGGCCCCTTTCACTATTTATGACTGCCCTCAAGTATTCCGCACACTTTGCAACTATTTCGGAACGGTAGGACGGATTTCTTATTTTTACGTTTTTGAAACAAAATTCTATCTCTTTCAATATTTTCTGAAATGCTTACCTTCACACTTGAAAATTGGTCTCAGTTTAGAAAATAAAAGCAGCTCTCTGAAAGTGGCTATTTTCTTCTTCTGCTCATAATACTCCAGAAATTTTTTTGAATAAGTGCTTTATCGCATTCATCTAGAGAAACTACTTTTCTAGAACGACTTCGTTTCCTAGGAGTATTAACTTTTTTCTCGGGTTCTTCCGTTTTCTAAACTGTTTTAAAATGTATTTTACTGTTCTTTATGACATTCCAACCAATTTTGCAGTCGACAAGATTGCTTTCTGTACAGGTATCAACAATCTGAATCTGCCTTTTTCGTCCTGGCACAATTGTGCAACTTCGAATATAAGCTCTTGTTTCACCTGTATGCGTCCATTTTCGCCACATCTTCCTCGTTTATCCAATCTGACGATATTTCACGACGACACGCTGAACCACATGGTAGTAAATGCACAATTCACCTGAAAGACCAATTCCTGTCTTAGTTTGATTAGTGCATTCTCGGACCAATAGTTGTCACTGAAAGCTCGTGTAGAGTCTTTCACAGTCAAAAAGTGATGTACATTAAGCATAGCACACTGTAAAACACCTCGTTTCAGATGACTCATGAAATCTAATACTTCTACTGTTGTGTTAGCTGATTGTTCAGTTGGTGCTTAGTAGAATATTTTACACGCTATCAGTGAAAAAACACTCAACAGTGAGGTAATATTCTACAGTGCTTACTATTTTACGAACTAATTTTCAGCTGTTATGGTATCGTCAAGTACAAAGTTCGATATTGCAGTGTTTGTTGTGCCCAGAAGAATGATGAAATGTTCCTTCAGACATTCACGCATGTTCTTCTAAACAACTCAGGCATTGTAACTGAAGTGGACTGACAAGGCAGCCAGTCCACAGTGACGGGTAGCCGATAGAAAGGCAGGCGTACACACTCACGCCGACGGGCGTCAATTCTGGAACAGGATAACTATTGAATGGTAGCAAGAAAAGTACGTAGCTGCTTTATACTTAACTTTATTATTTGATGACTACAGCATTCTTCTTGAGACATTTATACTATAACTCTCAAAGTAGGTAAGGCTAATGGCGCCTTGCTAGGTCGTAGCCATGGACTTAGCAGAAGGCTATTCTAACTGGCTCTCGGCAAATGAGAGGAAGGCTTCGTCCGTATGGTCGCTAGCAATCTCCTCGTACAACTGGGGCGAGTGCTCTCTCGTATCACGAGACCTGCCTTGGTGGTGGCGCTAGGTCTGCGATTACACAGTGGCGACACGCGGGTCCGACATGTACTAAATGGAGCGCGGCCGATTTAAGCTACCACCTAGCAAGTGTGGTGTCTGGCGGTGACACCACAGTAACATCGTATTTATCCGCCGATACCGAGCAAGCGACTTTCAATTAAAATGTCTCCCCTGTTCAGGAATATACAAACTGATGTACGCGTGCAGGTTACAGCCACGTGGTTGACGACATTTGCAAGATTGTGTCTGGCCGTGAGTGGTGCTCGGATAGCCTAACAGTAAGGCGACCAATCGCGATAAGCGGCAGATCTCACTTCCAGTCCCAATCTGGCACAAATATTCATTGTCATCATTCCATTATACCGTTGGTGGTTGTCCATATACACAACTGCATACACAACTGCGAATACATTTCGCGAAAAGATAACAGTGTCCAGCTGTGGAACGCATGTGAGGTCGAAGATTTTAAACTAGGTGCATTCGTGGAATATATACAGGGTATCTCACCTAACTCTGCCACCTCAAACATCTATGGAACGACAGTAGATATTCAAAAACGGTTTTCATCAGCATGAACGTACGGCAGGGTCTTCGGAAACCAAATACTATGCGAAGTTTTAAAACGTAAACAAATACTATTTTAAACAGAAACTTTTGTTTTTTTAATTGGACACCCCCTATTATTTCATATGCAATCAATAGCATGAAAAATCACAAAAATAATGGCGTTGGTGGCATTGCAATGCGTCAATTACATTCCGAGAAATTGCGAAGAGAAGCTGACGCTTGAAATAAATGAAGTGCATAGCTGGCGCACGTCCTGAGACTCAAGCGTGGAGTTCACGCACGCTGCCGGTAATCGTGATGTGATTGACGCACTACGTCAGTGGAGTGATAATGTATGGTGTGGTATTGTATGACAACACATGATTGGCCCATGTTTCATTGAGGACACTCCTTAAGGGGAAGAGTGCAGCCCCTTCTTGACCTGTACCTTACGTGAACCGGTCCAGCTCTTATAATGTGTCAAATAATACGGTATCAGGATGACGGATGTCCTGTGATTTATGTTTACTATTGCGAAATGACAAATAGACGTACAATTAGAGGTAACACACTTAGTTTCAAGTTTCTAAACCTCATGAGTTGTGAAATATGCCGCTTTTAAAGGATAGCAACGGCGTCACAGTTTCCGACATAATGCATAGCATGTAGTACTGTGCTCAGAGCAGGGGTTGCCTGCACCGGCGCCTGTATCCTGCCGTAAACATACCAATATCACCACGGCACGCTCTACCTTTAGTGTAAAAGTGTCTCCTAATCTGGTCTGCTGAACTGCTCTCATACTGTAACGTAATTCACTTACGTTACCACATTAAAACCTGTTGTCTTGTGGCTTGTTACATTTGCCGTCATCTAGTCGATATGCCGGCCTTCAGCAATGAAGAAAAACTAGATATTATTTTAATTTATGGCGAATGTCACAGAAATGTAACCGCAGCTTTGATACTGTATGGTGAACGCTACCCAGATCGGCGGTGTCCGTCACGTCAAACCGTCGGCAACATCTGCAAGACACTCACGGAAACAGGAAGCTGGGCTCCGACAAAACGTCCACGAACAAAATGGAAACGAAATTGCTGTTCTGGCTGTTGTAGCGCACAATCCTCAGGTGGATGTAAGCGAAATTGCACGAGGTGTAAGAATAAGCCACTGTAGTGCGAACAGAATCTTGCATCGACATAGGTTTCATCCGTTCCATATCGTACTGCATCAAGAAATGTACGGGAATGACTTTGAAACCCACATTGCATTCTGTCGTTCTGCACTTCAGCAGTTGCAAGGTAATCCAGTATTTCTAAGCAATATGTTGTTTACGGACGAGGCTTCATTTACAAATCATGGTAATGGGAATCTGCGGAACATTCACAACTGGTCCGTGCAAAATCCCTACTGGATTTGCCGAGTTGCTCATCAACGACAACGGAGTGTCAATATTTGGTGCGCTATCATTGATAACTGTGTTGTAGGTCCCTGCATTTTACCGTGGAACACTGAATGGACAGCGATATGCATCATTTATTCAACACACACTAGCACTCCTCATGGAGGATCTAGGATTGGAAACTCGTCTATCAATGTGGTTCCAACATGATGGACGTCCCGCACATAACGTAAAAATTGACAGAGACGTTCTAGATGCGACATTTGCAAATAGGTGGATGGGGCGGGAAGGTACTGTGCGATGGCCAGCACGATCCTCCGACTTGAAGCCATTAGACTCCTTTCTCTGAGGCGCAGTGAGAGACAGTGTGTATCAAGAAGCCCCAATGACAGTAGAGAATATGCAACATCGTATTACAGCTGCGTTCGATGTAATATCTGTAGAAATTCTACAATCTGTGCAGCACTCTCTCGTTACCCGTCTGGAAACGTGTATTGATGCAAACGGAGGGCACTTCGAACATATGTTGACGGGACACAGTTTCATTGGTCAAGATGTTGGTGTATTTTCTACGCTGAATGTAATGCGTAGCAATACAGTTTCTGTGGGCGACAGGGCTCTAGTAAATGTGTTTAGCAAACGAATTCAAGTGTGTTACCTCTAATTGTAGCTCTAGTTGTCATTTCGCTAGAATAAACATACATTTACAATTTGAAAACCGTAACTTGGCGTTGGACGTTTTACTTGTTCATTTTTGTTGATTGTACATACCTTCCCATTGTGTGAGCCCCTGACAAAGACAGCGTGAGGTGCACGCTTGAGTCTCAGGACGTGCGCTAGCTGTGCGCTTCATTTATTTCAAGCGTCAGCTTCGCTTCGCAATTTCTCGGCATGTAATCGATGTATTGCGTTGTAACCAACGCTATTATTTTTGTGATGTTTCATGCTATTGATTGCATACGAAATAATTGGGTGTGTCCATTTAAAAATACACAAGTTTGCATTGAAAACAGTATTTTTTGCGTTTTCAAATTTCACAGCGTACTTGGTTTCCTAAGCCCCTGCCGTACGTTCATGCTGATGAAAACCGAAACTTCCTGGCAGGTAAAACTGTGTGCCTCACCGAGACTCGAACTCGGGACCTTTGCCTTTCGCGGGCAACTGCTCTACCAACTTATTTTTAATAATTCATCCCTTTTCTTTAATTGTTGTCATTTTGTTCGATTTTGTTCGTTGCATTTGTTCGGTGCGGATGTCCCAGGACACCCGTTCAAGTTCAGTGTTGAGGCATTGACTCAGTTTTTTTTTATTACAGAGGGCAGCTAGCCCTCTTTTTTTTTTTTTTTTTAATCTCATTTTGTTCGTTAGTGTTCGTTGCAATTGTTCGTGGCGGACGTCCCCAGACGCCAGTTGAAGTTCATTATTGATCCATTAACTCAGTTTTTTTTATTACAGAGGGCAGCTAACCCTCTGACCGAACACGCTGAGCTACCGTGCCGGCAAGAATGTGGAACGCTTCACGATTTTGCGTGTCATCCTTGCGCAGGGGCCATGCTAATCTTCTCTGTATCGTTCCAATTTTAGTATATGTACCGCCGAAGCGAGTACACCCTCTGACCGAACACGCTCAGCAACCGTGCCGGCTGAGTTACCCAAGCACGACTCACGCCACGTCCTCACAGCTGTACTTCTGCCAGTACCTCGTCTTCTACCTTCCAAACTTTACAGAAGCTCTCCTGCGAACCTTGTAAAACTAGCGCTCCTGAAAGAAAGGATATTGCGGAGACATGACTTAGCCAAAGTTTTAATCTGCCAGGAAGTTTCATATCAGCGCACACTCCGCTGTAGACTGAAAATCTCATTCTGATGAAAACCGTTTTTGAATATCAATTATTGTTCCACAGATTTTTTACGTGGTACAGTTAGGTGAGACACCCTGTAGATATATAAAGTGTGTGTAAGCACGCCTGAAAGGAAAGTAACCTTTGCACGATGTGTAAGTAACGTAGACGATGAAACTTTGGCCTTATGTTGAAGGACCTGCTACATTATAGAACGGAAGATAACTAAAAGGAATATACAATGTGATGAACAGAAATGAAAAATTTATTCACAGGCGCTAATTACACTTAAGTTAAACCGATTTACGATGGTTCCCGCTAGATTACGAAGGGTGGGACGTGGTTCTTCATAAGGTGTGTGGTCACTAGAGACGGCAAAATATATTCTGCAGTGTGCTCCATGGTGGTCACAAGGTTGGTAACAGGTTCTTGTAGTAGGGCGTACCATTTCTACAACAAATTCCTTACGTACCCTCATGTTTCAACAGTGTGCTTACGATCTTTGAACACGGTACAATCACGGGTCAACCCTATGGTGGCACTGTACTCTTTTCCCAAGTGCGTCTATTCAAGTGTACGTTCGGCCCTGACTCCATTTTTATCGGTGACACACACATCGAACAGTGGAGGTGGGCGAGCTTTGGGAACGAGAGGATGTACAGCGAATCGTGTGTCCTGCCCGTACCTCAGACTTAAATCTCATCTATCATCTATGGATTGCGTCGGCACACGTAGGCAAAATATCCACGGTGCCCAACGATCATCCAGCAATTATCAATCGCTCTGGTAGGGAACTGGTACGCCCTACCACAAGAACTATTTCCCAAACTTGTGGCCAGTGTGGGGGCATGTTACAGAGCTTGCAATGTCCTCCGTGATCATCTGTTAAGAACCATTTCCCACCTTTCGTAATATACAAGGCAACATCATACATCACGGTGGCTGTACAGTAATTATTGCCTTCGTATAAAAGCGTACTTCCTGTTCGTCTCATAGAGTATTTCTTTCAGTTACTAAGAGTATATACTGTAGCAGTTCTTTCTATTTACGGTCCGAGTTTCAACGAGTTGTGTTGCTTGGTGATGACACATCTTGCGAAAAATATTTTTATCCCCGAGTATTGCACACCAGTGAATATATCGAGAGATTCAGCTCAGTACAATTATGATGCCAGATTTATGCATTGCTCCAAAGTACGCATGGTACTTCGTCATACATTTTCTCTACCCTCCGGCACAATACAGACACGCTTACTCTGGGCAAGGAGCCAAACTTTCTTAGCATATGCAGGATGAGTCACTAACTATTACCACCTAGAATAGCTCCGAAAGTATGACAGTAACTGAAACGTTTGTGGGACAATTGTTGCATGGGGCAACGGGGGCTGTGATATGACGTTGGTTTTTTTGTCGCGTCAAAGATATGAAGGTCAACTTTGGTTTTTTTTTCTTTTTTTATTTTTTAATGGAAGGCTATAGTTTGGTACTTATTTTCTGATAGCAGCTATCGAGACCAATCCAATGATGTGTAGCAGTAAGGTCTTTGAAGGTCAACGAAGGTCACAAAGGTGGCATGAACGTCCATCTACTTCTACATCTACATACATACTCCGCAATCCACCATACGGTGTGTGGCGGAGGGAACCTCGTACCACAACTAGCATCTTTCCTCCCTGTTCCACTCCCAAACAGAACGAGGCAAATATGACTGCCTATATCCCTCTGTACGAGCCTAAATCTCTCTTATCTTATCTTTGTAGTCTTTCCGCGAAATATGTTGGCGGCAGTAAAATTGTACCGCAGTCAGCCTCAAATGCTGGTTCTCTAAATTTCCTCAGTAGCGATTCACGAAAAGAACGCCTCCTTTCCTCTAGAGACTCCCACCCGAGTTCCTGAAGCATTTCCGTAATACTCGCGTGATGATCAAACCTACCAGTAACAAATCTAGCAGCCCGCCTCTGAATTTCTTCTATGTTCTCCCTCAATCGGACCTGATAGGGATCCCAAACGCTGGAGCAGTACTCAAGAATAGGTTGTATTAGTGTTTTATAAGCGGTCTCCTTTACAGATGAACCACATCTTCCCAAAATTCTACCAATGAACCGAAAACGACTATCCGCATTCCCCACAACTCCCGTTAGATGCTTGTCCCACTTCATATCGCTCTGCAACGTTACGCCCAAATATTTGGTTCAAATGGCTCTGAGCACTATGGGACTTAACATATGAGGTCATCAGTCCCCTAGAACGTAGAACTACTTAAACCTAACTAACCTAAGGACATCACACACATCCATGCCCGAGGCAGGATTCGAACCTCCGACCGTAGCGGTCGAGTGGTTCCAGGCTGAAGCGCCTAGAACCGCTCGGCCACCAGCGGCCGGCGCCCAAATATTTAATCGACGTGACTGTGTCAAGCGCTACACTACTAATGGAGTATTCAAACATTACAGGAGTCTTTTTCCTATTCATCTGCATTAATTTACATTTATCTATATTTAGAGTTAGCTGCCATTCTTTACACCAATCACAAATCCTGTCCAAGTCATCTTATGTATCCTCCTACAGCCACTCAACGACGACACCTTCCCGTACACCACAGCATCATCAGCAAACAGCCACACATTGCTATCCACCCTATCCAAAAGATCATTAATGTAGATAGAAAACAACAGCGGACCTACCACACTTCCCTGGGGCACTCCAGATTATACCCTCACCTCCGATGAACACTAACTATCGAGGACAACGTACTGGGTTCTATTACTTAAGCAGTCTTCGAGCCACTCACATACTTGGGAACCAATCCCATATGCTCGTACCTTAGTTAGGAGTCTGCAGTGGGGCACCGAGTCAAACGCTTTCCGGAAGTCAAGGAATATGGCATCCGTCTGATACCCTTCATCCATGGTTCGCAAGATGTCATGTGAAAAAAGGGCGAGTTGCGTTTCGCAGGAGCGATGCTTTCTAAAGCCGTGCTGATGCATGGACAGCATCTTCTCTCTCTCAAGGAAATTCATTATATTCGCACTGAGAACGTGTTCGAGAATCCAGCATGTTAAGGATATTGGTCTGTAATTTTGAGGATCCGTCCTTCTACCCTTCTTATATACAGGCGTCACCTGCGCTTTTTTCCAGTCGTTCGGGACTTTACGTTGGGTAAGAGAGTCGCGGTAAATGCTAGCTAAGTAAGGAGCCAATGCAGTAGAGTACTCTCTGTAAAACCGAATTGGAATCCCATCAGGACCTGGCGATTTATTTATTTTCAACACATTCATCTGCTTCACGACCCCAGGGATGTCTATCACTATGTCCTCCATACTGGACACAGTACGAGACCCAAACGGCGGTATGTTTGTACGATCCTCAAGCGTGAAAGATTTCTCAAATGCTAAATTTAAAATTTGAGCTTTCGTTTTGCTGTCTTCCGTTGCCAGGCCAGACTGATCAGTGAGTGAGTGGATGGAAGCTTTCGACCTGCTTACCGATTTTATGTAAGACCATTTACAGAAGGTGTTCGAAGTGATGAACATTGGCATAAACGCAGTGCTGCAATCTTCTTATCATGAACAGAGTAGTATTCCTTATCACATCGACACTTATCGAAACACATGCTCTGACAATTCTCTCTCGTACATCGTGGAAATAGTAAATATTCTCCGAATACGGCGTATCCGTCTAACGTGCCACTGACATGTAAACACCATTCGACGGTTTCGCAGTACAACACTGATAGGAACGTTAAGACCAGTATCGTCGAATCAAGCGAATGTGAATGATGTATTCCTTCGAAAAACAAGTCGATATGCTTCTCATTTACGGAGAACGTCAAAGAAATTCAGTGAGAGCTAGAGACTTATACGCTCAAAGATATCCTCAACGTACTTACTACACGTCGTACATACGTGTACGATAAACTGAGAACCGCTGTATCTTAAACGCTTCGGAAACATAACCGGCAAGGAAAGTTACTAACGAGGAAACAGAAATTGGTACTCTTGCCACCTTGGTTCGAGATCTTTGAGTTAGTTCCCATCAAATTACAAGGGAATCTGGCATGAGCCATAGTAGTGTTGTTCGTGTTCTACATCGCCATAAGTATCATCCTTACCATATCAGTCTCCACCAAGAATTAACTGGTACGGATTGTATGCGTCGCACCATGGAAATGTTAATTTGCATAACATGCATTATTGGGCAACTGAAAATCCTTGTTGGCTGCGGAAAGTTGCACACCAGAAACCGTGGTCGGTGAATGTATGGTGTGGGATTCTGAAGGACAATTATAGGCCCCCTATTACATCTATGGAAATCTTAATGGTAGGAAGTCCACTATGTTCCTGTGAGAAACATTAGGTCTGTTATTGGAAGAAATACCTTTAGGAACAAGGAACGGAATGTGGTATCAACACGACGGGTGTCCGGCACATTTTTCGCTGATGGCTGGAAATAAGTTGCACAGACAATTCCCAAATGGTTGGATTGGACGCGGGGGAGATGTGTCGGGGCCGGCTCGTTCGCTAGACTTGACGCCTCTGGAAGTTTTCTTGTGGGGATTCGTAAAAGACATTGTTTGTAAAGACGTTCCAACTATACCTGAAGATATTCGAGAAAGAATTGTTAGAGTACGTGCTCCGATAAGTGCCGATGTGATAAGGAATGCCACTCAGTTCATGATAAGAAGATTTCAGCACTGCATTGATACCAAGGGTCATCTCTTCGAACACCTTCTGTAAATGGACGTTCATGCCACCTTTGTAACCGTCGTTGACCTTCAAAGACCTTACTGTTACACATCATTGGATTCGTCTCGATAGCTGCTATCAACAAATAAGTACCAAACTATAAGATCCAACTTTTAAAAAAAGTTGACCTTTATATCTCTGATGCGACCCCACCTAGCAACAAAAAACCAACGTCATACATGGCCGCCGTTGTCCAATGCTCCTTTTGTCCCACAAACTTTTCAGCTCCTATCGTACTTTCGGAGTTATTCTAGGTGGCAATAGGTAGTTGCTCACCCTGTATAGGTATATAAAATGTAATTAATCATTTCCTGATCCTTAAGACTGTTTGTACATAAGTTGGTTTCATGAAACATAACCAGACCTTACCTGAAAATTTTACTACTATCACGGTATCAAAGTTACACACACAACTCTGGGAAAAATACTTTTATGAAATGCTATTCTCCTTTTATTCTGTCGTTACAAAACAAACACTTAAAATGCTCTTTATACGCTCTGATTTAATTATGTGATGTGAAGATAATCTCTGACTTTGGAGATTAGTAAATATATATAAATATCTCTATATACTACCAGCTGTAGCTCGGTAGTAAAATGACACTTTTATCTTTTTTACTGAACATCTGTCAAGACCACTTAGATCCTTCTTTCCATTAGGAATAAATATTATACATAGTAGCTCTTCACGTACTCAAATACCTTTTATTTGTTTCTCGGCGTATCAAAAACTTAGCGATATTTACTTCCCTAACTCAAGATAATTTTTGTTAACGAAATTCTGTTTAATCAGTTAAATTACTTAATCGAATGTATGTTCAATCTGGCTTCGGCTTCTTAAATTGTTTTTGTTTATTTTCTCAATTTTGTAATACGATACGAGTCCGCAGATTTTATAATCTCTATATGTGAAATGAGTATTGTTAGATTTTGAGCTATATTTTGTAACTATAGTTGCAATTTTGAAGATTTCCTTTCAATGTGAAGCAAACTATGTTTTGTTTTCGATTTAATATTCTCAGTATTCGTTCAGTATATTAACAATGCGATCATCGAAGTTAAGGGGTCAAAGATTTATTTTCTAGTACTGTAAGTCAACTGGTCTTTATTTTTCTTTCACGTACACACATGGTACTTAGATAGTGATCCCTAATAGTTCTCTCGGCCTTGCCTACAAAAACGTTCTGTTGCCTCTCTTATTTTTAGCCTGTAAGTTGGAGAATTCTTACATAAATCTCTTCCACTTTCGATTTAGTAGCTAAGTGACGATACATTCACAAGTAAAGCGTTAAAATAAAATATTGAAGTTCGAAGCAGTATTCAGGTAAGTTAAAATAACTATATTCTTCGTTACTTTTTAATTCGTCGCTACCACAGATAAAGAAAAAAGTAATTTCACTGTATATCTCTTACGTTTGCTTCTAATATTGTCGCACAATGATTATCTGGCAACAACAACAGTAGTTCCTGTCTCCCGTAAAATTTCGTCTCCCGTAAAATTTCGTCTCCCGTAAAATTTGTAATTTAGTTTTCTCCATATTCTGTTTCCATAAAGCACCGTCACCCCAACGCAAATCAATACACAGTAATTTTTCCACGGATCCTATATGACCGGACTGCCAGTCAAATCGGATACCGATCGGAAATACACTGCTGGCCACCGTAAATGCAACACCCTGAAGGAAGCATCCGAATCAAGTGAAATTTACACCATGGGTTTGCAGCGATGAGATTTGCAACTGATTAGAATTTCAGCGCAGACGCACATCACGCGCGCCTGTGGCGCCACCTCATAGCGCCATTTAAGGCTTGGCGATTTCGACGAGTGTACGTTCGGCACGTGTGTTTACCTTGTGGTTGTTTCACAAGACGATCAGTTATGCCTCGTAGACAACAGCGAACATCGTTTGATCAAGTATCCGAGTTCGACAGAGGAAGGACAGTGGCTTACCGAGATTGTGGATTATCATACAGAGAAATCGCTAGTCGTGTTGGACGAAACCAAACAACTGTAATGCGGATATGTGACCGTTGGATGCAGGAGGGTACGACGGACCGACGTGGTCGATCGCATTCACCTCGGTGCACCACTGCACGTGCTGATAGGCAAATTGTGCGCATGGCAGTGACGGATCGCTCAGTGACATCCCGAACCATAGCACAGCACATTGCGTCTGTAACGCATCATCCAGTGTCTGCGCGTACCATTCGACGCCGTCTACAGCAGAGTGGTCTGTCCGTAAGACGTCCATTGCTTCGTCTACCATTGACGCAGAACCACAGACGTCTCCGTCGCCAATGGTGTGATGACAGACGGATGTGGACGGCAGAATGGAATGACGTTGTCTTTACTGACGAGGCACGCTTCTGTCTGCAGCACCACGATGGTCGGATTCGAGTGTGGAGACACCGTGGAGAGAGGATGCTGGACAGCTGCATTATGCACCGCCACACTGGTCTTGCACCGGGTATTATGGTATGGGGCGGTATTGGATATTACTCTCGCAAGCCTCTAGTACGCATTGCCGGTAATTTAAATAGCCGGCGCTACATATCCGAGGTGCTGGAGCCAGTTGTCCTTCCTAACCTTCAGGGCTCGGCCACAGCCATATTTCAACAGGATAATGCGCGACCACACGTGGCACGCATTGTCCCAAGGTTCTTCGTCAATAACCAGATTGAAGTGCTTCCCTGGCCGGCTCGCTCTCCGGATCTTTCGCCGATAGAAAACATGTGGTCCATGGTTGCTCAACGAGTGACCCAGATTACATCCCCAGCTGCCACACCAGATGATCTTTGGCAACGTGTGGAAGCTGCTTGGGCTGCTGTACCCCAGGAACACATCCAACGTCTCTTTGACTCAATGCCGAGACGTGTGGCAGTGGTGATCTCCAACAATG
Organism: Schistocerca serialis cubense; assembly: GCF_023864345.2. Lineage (NCBI taxonomy): Eukaryota > Metazoa > Arthropoda > Insecta > Orthoptera > Acrididae > Schistocerca > Schistocerca serialis. The sequence goes on from NC_064642.1 coordinate 172,151,353, forward strand.
GCGGCTACTCTGGCTACTGATTCTGGCAGGAACCACATGTCACAGACGTCTGTAAACGCAATCATTTGATACTTGGTCAACATGTTATCTACAAAACAAATTTTGTTGTGCTAGCTCTTGTCTTTCTTGGTGTTGCATTTACGGTGGCCAGCAGTGTACAATGAACCAACTCTCTGTCTCATTTTGATAACCAAATAATCTACAAAGAGGTTGTCGACACGGAAATCATCTAATGAATTCTCCGATGCTACCCAACAGTTAATTCATTTTACAGGAGTATTTAGAGCTACAACTCCAACAGTCATTTCCGTTTTCCAACATGCTTATGCATTTTCTCCGAAAATGCCTTTACATTTTGGGACTAATATATGGCTACAGTCGATAGTGCTAAACTGACAGAATTATATTACAGTTACTTAACAGTTTACGTGACTTTATAAAACTGACTGACCCGTCTAATCTTAACTAATGTCAAGCAACCATTTCAACCACCGTTATAGCAATCAAGAACAAAGGGACATCTTTACTTAAACTTATAATAATGTTCCTATTGAATGTGTTTGCTGTCTGTTCCTCAATGGAGGCCAGTTGTGACGCCTTGCGTCCATTAATATTTATGGAGAGTGACTATCACTGACTTTCGTGTCATAGGTATTGTTATGTCAGATCCGTTCCCTTTCTAATATTCATCTTAACTGGTCATAAAATTTTTGCATAATAATTACTATATACAAAGTATAATAAAATCCCATAACAGGAAACTACAGCATTCATTATTTTGCTTAAACGCTGTCTAGTCAACTGTCTGCATCTAAAGTTGTGTGATTACCATTTTCGTGACTTCAATATACTTAATTTTAGCCAATCAAGCACTATCACGTTGAAGTCTCATAGACGCTGTAACATGTTGATATATATATCAACCAGTATTTTTACCTTGGTTGAATCAATGCTTTATTTTATAAAAACTCGGTCATAAGCGTTCTGAAACCCTGTAAGTGCTTCGCTGATACTGAGCAGAGGACTTCATATATAAAAGGAAGAAAGAGTTTGGATGATAGATACAACGAAAATCAGTAATCAAAGCAACCTAAGAAATACTAGAAATAAAAATTTAATTGAATGCAAAATTAGAAGGAATATTTTTCGCTCTCTATCCTAGAGTGACACCATTCTAATGAAACAAACGGAAGAAGGCCATACTGTATCACGGTTAACGTTATAAAATTTTCCGACTTCTCTGGCAGTTGGAAAATCTGTGTCATGTTAGCGCTACAGTAGCAAGAGAATAAAAAATACAGCTACAAGTATGGTTACACACAAAAAACTTTGCAGAAAGCGTTAGGAAGATGTAAGCTCGTGTAGCGGACGTAAGGACCCTCATGTTGTTATTCACAAAGTTTCGGCAGATTTATGGATCGCGTTTGCTCTCAGTGCTCCAGATACTCGCTGTGTGAATCTAGTTCGCTCTCTGAATCGCACTGTGACATCAAGTTCGTGTTTACAAGTTTTCATCTTTTTCTATTATGTTGTGTAAGTTTCTGTGGATAGTATATTCGTTACAAAGGAGCGACTGCACATCACTTTGCACAAATTACTGCTTCCTAGGAAATTTCTGTCTCTGAACGCTTAATTCTTACCCAAAACGAGCCCTAATATACGCACAATTACGTGCGACTAGCAGCTATCTGCAGCCCGGACACGTCCAACTTTTTGCAATATTTCCGAGGCTTCATGTTACATTAAAATAACAATTGTTCTTAAAATCATAGCAGTCATCAATTCGAATATTATATACTTTACGCCAGTTCTCCCTTCTTCTCTCTCTCTCTCTCTCTCTCTCTCTCTCTCTCTCTCTCTCTCTCACACACACACACACACACACACACACACACACACACAAACGCGCGCGCGTGCGTGCTCGCGTGCGCGCGTGCACGCACACACACAGCCCCGTGACTTGCAAAGCCACATATTAAGGAGCAACGATTCTCTAATATCCACTGAAGAGCCAAAGAATCTGGTACACCTTCCTAATATCATGTACGGCCCCCACGAGCACACAAAAGTGCCACAGCACGACGTTGCATTGACTCGAATAATGTCTGAAGTAATGCTGGAGGGAATTGACGTCATAAATCCTGCAGGGCTGACCACAAATCAGCAAGAGTACTAGGTGGTGGAGACCTCTTCTGAACAGCACGTTGCAAGGCATCCCAGATATGCTCAATAACGTTAATGTCTAGGGGGGGGGGGGGTCTGGTGGCCGTCGGAAGCATTAAAAGTCAGAAGAGTGTTCCTAGAGCCACTCTGTAGCAATTCTTTAAGTGTGGGGTGTCGCATTGTCCTGCTGGAATTTCCCAAGTCCGTCCACAAACTCGATACAGTTTTAAACGTGACTCGTCCGATCAGGCAACATGTTTCCAGTCATCCACGTCCCATGTCGGTGTTGACGGACCCAGGCGAGGCGTAAAACTTCGTGTCGTGGAGTCATTAAGGGCCGGCCGTTGTGACCGAGCGGTTCTAGGCGCTTCAGTCCGAAACTACGGTGTGTGATGTCCTTAGGTTAGTTAGAGTTAAGTAGTTCTAAGTTTAGGGGGCTGATGACCTCAGATGTTAAGTCTCATAGTGCTTAGAGCCATCTGAAGTCATCAAGGGTACACAAGTGGGCCCTCGGCTCCGAAAGTCCATATCGATGATGTTTCTTTGAATGGTTCGCAATCTGACACCTGCTGATGGTCCAGAATTGAAATCCACAGCAATTTGCGGAAGGGTTGCAGTTCTGTAACGTTGAACGATTTTCTTCAGTCGTCATTGGCTCCGTTCTTGCAGGATCTTTTTCCGGCCGCAGCGAATTTGATGTTTTGCCGGATTCCTGATATTCACGGTACAGTCGTGAAATGTTCGTACTGGAAAATCCCCGCTTCATTGCTACATCTGAGATGCTGTGGCTCATCGCCCGTATAATGTCCCAATTGTTAAACACTTCATTTTGTTTTTCACAATTTAGCCACCGTCACGAATGATGATGATGATGATGATAAAATGATGATGATGATTTTAAAATGATGAGAACAACTCAAAAACCCAGTCTCCGGGCAGAGAAACTTCTCAACCCGGCCGGGACCCCATGATGCGGAGGCAGCAACGCTAGCCACTAGACCACGAGCTGTGGGCGTCCCATCGCTCGTGCGCTGACTGTGACAACACGTTCAAGCTGACAAATCTTGATAACCTGCCATTGTAGCAGCAGTAACCGATCTAACAACTCCGCCAGACACTCGCTTTGTTATATAGGCGTTGCCGATCCCAGCGCCTTATTCTGCCCTTTTACATATCTCTATTTGAATATGCATGCCTATACCAGTTTCTTTGGCGCTTCAGTGTGTACGTTAGCTTATTCCCTCTGGTAAAGATACACATGACTTGTATGAATGTCTGGTCTTGCAGCGATATGACGTAATAAAATACTATAAGGCTTCCAGCCGCGTCAACAGGTCACACACTCATGAACTATTGGCCGGGTACTCCTTGGCCATTGTCTGCTATGTGGTTTCTGCTTTCGTCCATATGTAGCCTTGGTACTGTTCGTGACGTTAACGGTTCTTCACCATAAGGCACGTGAAAGCCCATTTAGGACTGAGAACTTCTTGTCATTAAAAAATAACGTGTGTGTGTGTGTACAGTATTACGTCGGACACACTGTGCACACAATAGAAAAACTCCTTGTTGTTCACGAATACGCTATCCACATAAATCAGCATTAGCGCAAACATATGGGAAAATATGCATCAAACTGCATACTACGATACATCTGCCAACTCTAAGTCCAATGGATTCTGGCATACCGCAACTGAAAAAACTAAAGGCATCCAAATTCTGATGACATCGCAAATGAATGCGGTTGTTTACGGAGAACGCAGAGTTGAACCCAGTCATGGCGAGGTTAAGACTGGGTGCTATAGACAGGGGACGGAAACAGTTATACGACGAAGGAGCGAGCACCAGTGCCATTAAAAGTCAACACCATGGCCAAATAAGAACGAGCGAAATAACACACTTACCATTTGGCAATGTGTAATGAATACTCGGCCTAATGCTCGTGGCTGTATAAAGAGTTGTTGCAGCTGGATGTTCGAGAAGGTTAAATCTTCTCATTCTGTGAGTCAGTTGTACTTACATAAGAGGCCATAGCATGAAGCTTGATGTACAGAGTTCTAGAGATAATGAATAATGTTCGAAATATGGCAGTTTTAAATGTGTTATAGACTGCGTCTGCCACTAATGAGTACATTGTACTTGAGAATACGTCACTGCAGGCAGTGCTTTCTTTAGCAAGGTTGCATGCGATTCCCTCATCAAACATACCACACTGAACTGTAACGCATTATCACCATTCTTCTTCTGCTTCAGTTATTTACTTGTCCCTGCAGACACTGAATTGTCGTATACACTACTGGCCATTACAATTGCTACACCACGAACACAAACAGCAGTTAACTGGCGTTGCCTGGTGAAACGTTGTTTTGATGCCTCGTGTAAGAAGGAGAAACGCGTACCATCACGTTTCCGACTTTGAAGACTATCGCGATTGTGGTTTATCGTATCGCAACATTGCTGCTCGCGTTGGTCGAGATCCAATGACTGTTATGAGAATATGGAATCGGTGGGTTCAGGAGGGTAATATGGAACGCCTTCCTGGATCCCAACGGCCTCGTATTACTAGCAGTCGAGATGACAGCCATCTTATCCGCATGGCTGTAACGGATCGTGCAGCCACATCTCGATCCCTGAGTCAACAGATGGGGACGTTTGCAAGACAACAACTATCTGCATCAACAATTCGACGACGTTTGCAGCAGCATGGATTATCAGCTCAGAGACCATGGCTGCGATTACCCTTGACGCTGCATCACAGACAGGAGCGCCTGCGATGGTGTACTCAACGACGAACCTGGGTGCATGAAAGGCAAAACGTCATTTCTTCGGATGAATCCACGTTCTGTTTACAGCATCATGATGGTCGCATCCATGTTTGGCGACATCGCGGTGAACGCACATTGGAAGTGTGTATTCGCCATCGCCATACTGGCGAATCACCCGGCGTGATGGTATGGGGTGCCCTTGGTTACACGTCTCGGTCCCCTCTTGTTCGCATTGACGGCACTTTGGACAGTGGACATTACATTTCAGACGTGCTACGACCCGTGGCTCTACCCTTCATTCGATCCCTGCGAAACCCCACGTTTCAGCAGGGTAATGCACTACCGCATGTTGCAGGTCCTGTATAGGCCTTTCTGGATACAGAAAATGCTCGACTGCTGCCCTGGCAAGCACATTCTCCAGATCTCTTACCAACTGAAAACGTGTGGTCAATGGTGGCTGAGCAACTGGCTCGTCATAATACGCCAGTCACTACTCTTGAACTGTGGTATCGTGTTGAAGCTGCATGGGCAGCTGTACCTGTACACACCATCCAACCTCTGTTTGACTCATTTCCCAGGCGTATCAAGGCCGTTTTTACGGTCAGAGGTGGTTGTTCTGGGTACTGGTTTCTCAGGATCATTGCACCCAAATTGCGTGAAAATGTAATCACATGTCAGTTCTAGTATAATATATTTGTCCAATGAATACCCGTTTATCATTTGCATTTATTCTTGGGGTAGCAATTTTAATGGCCAGTAGTGTACTTCCCGGAATTTCTAAATTTCCATACCTAAACTTTATGATCCGAACTATCTTGACACCCCTTTGTAACGTGGAATTAACCACTAGATGCCACAAGAGTCAGACCCGCCATTACAAGAGGGAATGAGTATTGTGTTATGTTAGAGAAGCCATAACAGCGGGACAGCGCACTGAATTCAGCCGTGGACTAGTCATTGCACATTAGCTGAATAACAAATGCGTCAGGGACATATGGACCCATATACAGTTGCAGAAGTCCGATGCTGAAGCTGGAACGTAGAGGAACAATCGCAACTAAACTAAGACTAGGCACATCACAAGTACTGACAGACAACGACCGTCCGGCACTTTGGAGGGTAGTTGTGAAAATATCGCACGGAATCAGTGGAAGGAAGAAATCGCAAGTCCCACCAAGTCCCAAGTCCAGCTAACACAATGACTGTGTATAGGGAGATATAAAGAGAGTGAGCTGCAATGGTCGACCAGCTCCTCATAAGCCACATAGTTCTGTGGTCATTGTTAAGCAACATTGAAACAAAAGGTATTTTAATTTTTCATAGCGTTTATGTTAAGTTGCTTTATGGTGCGTAATATGCAAGCAAAGCTGCTGTTCTTCAACCATTTGTATTTCAGGAAATTGTCAGTATGTGGGGCAGTCAAATAAAAGCTGAACACCCGCTATACTGAGACCATGGTATGGTTCCATTTAACAACACGCGTTGAGGCATTTATCCCACTTGAAGACGAGACGATCAATTCCTGTTTCGTAGAGTGCGGTCAGCCGCTGACGGATTCTCAATTGCACCCGCTCTTATACTTCTCCGCCTAACTGAAACCGACGACCACGCGTGTCTTTCTTTAGTTAGCTAAAGATGTGAAAATCAAACGATGGAAAATGGGGGGTGTGCGGAGAACGTTGCAGTGCTTTCCAGCCACCTCGGTGAAGCATAGACTTCCTTAAGTCGTGGTTCCACGCCCCATGTACATGTTTCCATGTAAACGCCGAGGTCAATGCTGCGACATGGCACGAGATGCAGGCCTCCTCTGCTACGCAGCTGTCTGTAGGATAGTCTAATCTCAAGGCGCCAGCCGTACTTGACTGTGACACCTGGATGGTCGTACTAAACCAGTCCTTCAACAACGGGCTCATAACCGAACAAATGCGTGAACTTGTGATGTTACGCTATGCCGTTCCCTCACCACAGCGGTGACAGTATCGAAATCTAACAACAGTGGGGTCACAATTGTAGGGAGTGTGTGTTACGGTGGGTATTCGGTTTTCATTTCACTCCCACTTATTCCGCAGTAACTACACTACTGGCCATTATAATTGCCACACCAAGAAGAAATGCAGATGATAAACGGGTATTCGTTGGACAAATATATTACACTAGAACTGACATGTGATTACATTTTCACGCAATTTGGGTGCATAGATCCTGAGAAACCAGTACCCAGAACAACCACCTCTGACCGTAATAACGGCCTTGATACGCCTGGTAATTGAGTCAAACAGAGGTTGGATTCCGTGTACAGGCACAGCTGCCCATGCAGCTTCAACACGATACCACAGTTCATCAAGAATAGTGACTGGCGTACTGTGACGAGCCAACTGCTCAGCCACCATTGACCACACGTTTTCAGTTGGTGAGAGATCTGGAGAATGTGCTTGCCAGGGCAACAGTCGAACATTTCCTGTATCCAGAAAGGCCCGTACAGGACCTGCAACATGCGGTCGTGCATTATCCTGCTGAAATATACTGTTTCGCAGGGATCGAATGAAGGGTAGTGCCATGGGTCATAACACATCTGAAATGTAACTTCCATTGTTCATAGTGCCATCAATGCGAACAAGAGGTGACTGAGACGTGTAACCAATGGCACCCCATACCATCACGTCGGGTGATATGCCAGTATGGCGATGGCGAATACACGCTTCCAATGTGCGTTCACCGCGATGTCGCTAAACACGGATGCGACCATCATGATGCTGTAAACAGAACCTGGATTCATCCGAAAAAATGAGGTTTTGCCATTTCTGCACCCAGGTTTGTCGTTAGTACACCATCGCAGACGCTCCTGTCTGTGATGCAGCGTCAAGGGTAAACGCAGCCATGGTCTCCGAGCTGATAGCCCATGCAGCTGCAAACGTCGTCGAACTGTTCGTCCAGATGGTTGTTGTCTTGCAAACGTCCTCATCTGTTGACTCAGGGATCGAGACGTGGCTGCACGATCCGTTACAGCCATGCGGGTAAAATGCCTGTCATCTCGACTGCTAGTGATATGAGGCCGTTGGGATCCAGGAAGGCGTTCCGTATTACCCTCCTGAACCCACCAATTCCATATTCTCATAACAGTCATTGGATCTCGACCAACGCGAGTAGCAATGTTGCGATACGATAAACCACAATCGCGATAGTCTTCAAAGTCGGAAACGTGATGGTATGCATTTCTCCTTCTTACACGAGTCATCAAAACAACGTTTCACCAGAACGCCAGTCAACTGCTGTTTGTGTATGAGAAATCGGTTGGAAACTTTCCTCATGTCAGCACGTTGTAGGTGTCGCCACCGGCGCCAGCCTTGTGTGAATGCTCTGAAAAGCTAATCATTTGCGTATCACAGCATCTTCTTCCTGTCTGTTAAATGTCGCGTCTGTAGCACGTCATCTTCGTGGTGTAGCAATTTTAATTGCCAGTAGTGTATAAGACTGGAGAGCTGTATGGAATTTTGAACGTCGCAAATATGAAGAAAAATAACGGGAATCATTCGAAATATGTAGATGTCGAAGAACGCTGAAAATTAAGTGGAAGATAAAGTATGAAGAAGATGTGAGGAAAGGTCACAGTAGAATATTCTTACCAGTAGATAGGACAGGCTAGTGGGATTTTTGCTACGGCAAGCAGTAACAGTTTTCATTTTGACTAGCTAATAAACTGTTTCACCAACACAATGGCCCTTTAAACGTGCTCCTTGCCTCGCCTTTCTCTTCCTATTCCGTAATTTCCTTAGACCTAGTTTTATTCTTGCGGCAGCAGTGAAATAACTCGCGGCCGGTTCCTTCTCCCGCCATATTGCCTTCCCACACCATGCACGGCGCTTTAACTGCCACTCACCGGATAATTCCTTACGCAGTAATCCTGCAGTCTACCTGCTGCCACGGTTTACTTCGTGTTCGGTACATCCCACCTAGAGTTCAGTTGTCTAGTACTCAGTTCAACAGCTGAAAATTTGAAATAATTGTTTAACATTAATAACATGACAAATAATTGCTCGAATAATCGTCCATTCATATTCTATCCAATAGAGATCGTTCATTTTAATTAGTATTATCCTCCTCGAGAAGTAGACCCATCTGTCTCTAGAATGGTTCCGCATCTCGCCGTATGTCTAACCTGCTCGCGTTATCCTCGCCTGCAATTCCACGCACTTTACAAACGTGGTATGAGCTCTTCTATACCTTCGGCTCTAATATTTCTCCTTCCCTCTTTGGCAGCTGCGTACGTTTACGGAGACACCTACAGGCCTATGCAACGCATGCGATACTTCTATGGGACAAGATCAGATGACATAGAATAACCCTATGTCTTACTATATTAGCAAAAGGGTCAGTTTCGTTTTCAACTGTCACCATCAGTCATCGCCCAATAGCCCACCAAATCCTTCCAGGGAAACCGCAAGATCCGATCACCTGTCTTTATTTTCCTCCAAGAAGCTTAAGAATGACGAAAGGTTTGCTTGCGAAAGAAATTAACAAGATATGTAAAGAGACTACATCATAATGAGCGAAAGAAACGTGTGAAAATATGGACGAATCAGCGTTATAGCTAATATTTAATACCTCCAAATACGAAAAGTTTAATGTTCTTAAGCTGAAAACCTTTGCAAAAAATAAAAGGAAGGACAAGTAGGTACCATGGGTACACATAAGGCCTATATGATGCAGAGGAACTGTAATGGAATGTCAAAGTACTGGGAGGTTGATAAGGAAAAAAACAAGTGAACAAGTAATGCGTTCAGAGTTTTGCAGAGTGCCAAATGATCAGAGCTTAAAGAAGTCCCGCTGTGTCGATGATATACCTCTCAGAAAAACTACACCATGTGTGAATAGAGGGGGGGAGGGTGAACATTTCAACAACTGCAAGGCAAGGTTATTTAACTCTATGTCAAAAACCTTCGAATCTGGTGTCTTGGGAATGATTTAGATGGAAGTATTATCATCACATTGCAAAATATTTCACGTGCTGATAAATGGGATGACAAGTCATGCTTATAAACTTCTGCCAGAACAGTCTATAAGAGAACAACGAGAAGTAAAATGTAGTGAACGAAGGCCAGTGTGACTTTAAAGAGGTAAACAATATCAGAGAGGAAATGGTGATACTTTGTTTTATAACGGAAAACTAAATCAAGAAAATATACGTCGTAACTGCTTTCAAGCTTTAGCTAGTGTTTTGCAACACCTTTGATAATCCGTTCAGAGATACGAAGGTTAGAAAATCAACCCAAATCATACACCTTAGGGCAGGAATAGTAGGATTAGTTCTAACCTTAATAAATAATACCAAGTAGAGTCACCAGCCATTAGCTGTTCGATCTAGCACAAAACTGATGCCGAATAACAAGACTACCGTTCACTTGGTTTGGAAGCTCACAAATTCGGATCCACTCTTACTTCTTAGAAGCAGCCACCATGAAAGTAAAGGTTGCTGGCGCTAGAAACATAGACTCTGTTCGCCAAGTTCGTAACTGTGGATAATACACCGTTCTCACCGGAATATTTTCGAACACGATCTCGGCGACCGATTTCAGGTGTTGCAAGCTACCCTATAAAACTTAGACATTTCGGTATCCCTGCCAGACAGCTCTGTGACTGCTGAGTGTTTCGTCTGTTTCCAACTCGCCGGCATTCTCTACGATTTAACCCCCTCTTCTGCCCGCCCCCGTTAGCTGAGTGGTCAGCCCGACAGAATGTCAATTCTGAGATCCCGGATTCTATTCCCGCCTGGATCGGAGATTTTCTCCGCTCAGGGATGGGCGTTGTGTTGTCCTAATCATCATCATTTCATCCCCATCGAAGCGCACGTCGCGTCAACTCGAAAGACCTGCACCCGGCGAACGGTCTACCCGACGGGAGGCCCTAGCCATACGACATTTACATTTACCCCCTCTGCTCACTAATCACTGTCTAGAAGTTGCTCCCTGCGGGAAGAATCACCCATGGCCCAGTTTTGTACAGGTAAAGACCAGAGAAGTTACTATGAAGGCTTGTCAAATTCTCTGAACACTTAAAACTCTCCATGGTGACAATTTGGAGAATTGTACACCCCCGTCCCAATCGACCCACACCCAACGTTCCCATCAGTGGTTAGTTCCAAACATTCGTCGAGTATCCCACTGAAACTCCTAGACGGCTCAATGACTGTGGTCCCACGCACTGAAATGATCCAGATAAACATACTGTACGGTTTGAAATACACATCGAATAGCAATCAAGAGGCGGATACCCATTGCTGAGCATGCATCCCCACACAATGTTCTTTATTTTAATGATGCTTCACACCCTGTGCCATGTGGATCCTTCCCAGCAGCACCAACTTTTCTGAGCTTTACGATGACTGTATCTTCCCTTCCTCCCGGATGATGATGATGATGTTAGGTTTGTGGGGCGCTCTACTGAGCGGTCATCAGCGCCCTTACAAAGTCCCAATTTATACGCAGGCCAATTTTTACACAGTCCAATCTAGCCACTCTCACGAATGATGATGATGAGGATGAAATGATGAGGACAAAACAAACACCCTGTTCCCGAACAGAGAAAATACCGAAACTGGCCGGGAAACGAACCCGGGAAACCGTGATACAGAGGCAGCAGTGCTAGCCACTAGACCACGAGGTGCGGAACCTCCTCCCGGAGGAAACGTTCCACATCTCAGGCTTCCGTTCCTGCATATTCCGGACAAAAGTTAAAACGTAATGTCGACTTCCTGAACACGATATCAGTGCGCAAAGTTGACGCGGGCTAAATTGCAATATAAACGAACACCATCTCACAGGCTCCGCAGCCGGAAAGCCAAGCTGGCCTCCAAAACCACTGTTCTCTATCTTTCGGTATTTATTACTTTTCCGTCTCCTTCCCACTACCACCGTCTCCTTGTAGTGAAAATTTTCACATGCTAAAATTTTTGTGAAAATTTTTAGAGATGCTGAGGAAGGTAGAATGAGGCAACTGGTACCCCACTTCTCAGTCAGAGTCTTTTAAACAGGAGCATAATCCCCTTCTTTGTGACAGTACGATTCGCTGCTGATGATATTACTACTCTGAGTGAAAGTGAAGAAGAATAACATGATCAGCTGAATGGAATGAACAGTCTAATAAGTACAGTATGTGGATTTAGAGTAAATCTAAAATCGACGAAAGTAATGAGAAGTAGCAGAAATTAGAACAGCCGGATACTTAACAGCAGAATTGATGGTCACCAAGTAGATGAAGTTAAGGAATTTTGCTACATAGGCAGCAAAAAACCAATGACGGACGGAGCAAGGAAGACATCAAAAGCAGACCAGCACTGCCAAAAAGGGCATTCCTGACCAATAGAAAACTACTAGCATCAAACATAGGCCTTAATTTCAGGAAGAAATTTCTGAGAATGTACGTTTGGAGCACTGTATGGTAGTGAAACATGGACTGTGGGAAAATCGGAACATAAGAGAATCGAAGCATTTGAGATGTGGTGCTACAGGCGAATGTTGAAAATTAGGCGGACTGACAAGGTAAGGAATGAGGATGTTCTGGGCACAATCGGAGAGCAAGGGAATGGTAGGAAAACACTGACAAGGAGAAGCGACAGGATGATAGGAGATTTGTTAAGACATTAGGGACTGTTTTCCACGGTACTAGAGCGAGCTGTAGAGGGCAAAAAGCAGTAGAGGAAGACAGAGACGGGAATACATCCAGCAGATAATTGAGGACTTAGGTTGCAAGTGCTACTCTGAGATGAAGATGTTAGCACAGGTGATGAATTCAAGGCATACCAGTCAGAAGACTGATGACCCAAGAAAAAGGAGGTTTTTTCCGCTAGTTCCATCTTTTCCATGCCACAGCAGAGCATACCACTTTATGGCTCATCAAAATTCTAATAGTTCGCTTAGGTGAAATGGAAATAACGTAAAACTAATTTTACACCTCAGACCGGATTTTATATGCACAAAAATTTTGCATGTGCTTCATTACAACAACATGGGGTCCCAAAACTCTTCTAACGATCAGGGAGACATATCCTTCCGTGTTATGTCACTTTATAAACTAATTTTTCGTCTCTTACCGGAAATTACGTGCTAATTTCATGTGTACAGGTTGAGTAAATTTGAATGTCTCTATCTCGGAAACGGAATTAGATATCAACACAATTTTCGAGATCGTTCGAGAGGAGACACATAGAAACATGTCGTAAAAGTTTCAGCCGTTTAACGTACATAGTCTTCTCGGAAACCGTGGCTCAGTTTTGGTGCTAATAATTTGTAAAGCAATTTAATCTCTTTAAGGCCCACCGTAAAATATATAAAATGCAAAAAGAATCAAATGATTTGCACCGTTGCCAAGCATGGGGAAGCGTGTAATGTTTGTACTTTGGCCATGTATAGTAGGACAGTTACAATAAGACGGTCCTTCTGATTGGTATGAATGTGGACCCTATACCGAGGGCTATCCAAAACACTAAACCATACCCTTCTATCACCTACTGAATGCGAGGTATGAGTACCGTGAAAATCCCGTACTCATGCGCAGCATTTTGAATCGTATTGGAGAGAGCATGTTGTCGCATTCGTACCGATATTCGCTGTCCTAGTATGTGTAGTTACTTTCCATAATCGTCATCATAAGCTTGAGAGATATTACAGCCCTATTAGACGAATATGTGGACTTGAACCAATATGTTATTCAGGATTATGATTTCAACTCTAAGATTTTCCTTTTCATAAAAGGCCGTAACTCTGCTTTTCTTTGTGGATATGGCTAAATTATATTGTTTTGGCGTGTTATGTAAGGATTATAGAGCTCGTTGTAAGCTGTTTGCTGTATCTGCGAGTACAACCTGTCATCTGCAAAAGGGGTTAGTCTGTCTGAGTAGGAATCCTCCACTTCCTTTTGCTATTTATTGGAAGCGCCGTTTATATTCCCGTTAAATGGTGTGCGAAACCTTCTGACTCACTTCACTTTCTCATGCCTGTGCTACTGGTTGGGCCGTGGCGTATCTCGATATTATCAGCAAACAAACTTGATATTGACTTTATTAAATGCAGAGGACTGCGGTGCGCCCCTAAAAGTTCTCGTAAGTTAGATCTCACCATTCGACAGAAAGGTTTTTCATAATTCACCAAAGCCTAATACGCTAGGAAGTTAAATTCTCTACCATTACATTATTTTTAGAATACCGCACCCACAGTGGTCTGGTTTCCCCACGTGGGTGCCCTGCGGTCTCATGCAGTCCTCCGTCCTCGCTTTAAAAGAAATGATTTTTTTTTATTTACAAAATTATAGGCCATCGTAATTAAATATTTATATCCAAAATCAATAAATGACTTTGAACGAACCCAAGACCCTGGATCTTTCGTTTAGCTATCAATAACGCTATGTTTCCTTTAAGGCCTCCTTGCAAAACTGTCAAAGAAAGCTTCTGTCAAACTCTCTAAACAATAGCAGCCGCCTTCAATTTTGCAATGTATTTCGAAGATCCAGGTGGGGCTCCCCTCTGTGTCTATGACCGTCTCCAGCACCGCAGCAGATGTATGTAAAATATCTGTGTACACTGAAAAATCCGGTTTACAAACACTCACCTGACGATTAATCCTGTAGGCTTGTAGAAGATATTGTTTAATTAGAACTAACTGTAAGGACTTTATTGGGCAGAGATGTGGTCCCAATGTAGGGTAATTCGTTATTCCAGTATCGACAAATTTGACCGACTTACAAAAAGGTTGCGACGTTGAATAGTTCAGCACTAAATGACAATACACAGACAAAAAGAATCGCAACACCAAGAAATGAATGTAGACTAGTGAAATTTCTGGAATAAATTTATCTAGGTATCATATTTAAGTGATTAACATTGCGAGATCACAGGTCAATGTAAGCGCGAAATAATCCATTGTGTAAGTGAAATGTTGGTACGTTAATAATTGAATAATCGCCAGAATCTTGCATGGAGGCAAGCAACGTTCATGCGTTGACTTGTACAGGTGCTGGAAGTCAAATTGGACGGAGTTCCGTGCCTGTTGGGCTTGGTCGGCCGATACAGGGACGGTTAATGCTGTATGTGGGCGGGACTGAAGTTGTCGTCCGAAGACGCTAGATGGCAGATTTGGTGATTGAGAAGCCCAACACAACATATGGGCCCTTAACGGTCCTCCTTCTAACCAACATACGGCCATCACTGTCACCGCCGCAGAGCGGCGCAGAGAGCGCAGAGAACACATGAGACCATCTCCCTGTTCTCCAACGACCTTTCACTTGGTACCACTGAAGTACAAATGGCTGTGGTTTGATCTCCGTGGTATGCACGCTGCAGTACGTTTCGCTCGGAGCTGTCCTTGAAGATACTCTGGGCACGATGGTCTCCCTCTCGGTAGTACCACGTGGCCGTCCGGAGCCCGTACATTCACGTGACCGCTGAACCTTGAATTTACTCTCAAAACCTTTTCTTAAGAATTTACTTTATTTACTAGCGATTCATCAAGAACATTAACACATTTAATCACACTATGTGAGCGTGGAAGTAGTTGCCAACTGGTAATTGATGAAACAAATCAAAATTTTTTTTCAATAAATAGAAATTTTATTCCTAAAAGCCTTTTTTATAAACAGATTTAAAAATTATAATCAGAAAGCACCCTGTAAATATCAAGTTCCAATTTATTCGGAGGGAGACATATTTTTTTACTTTTATTTTTTTATTTTTTTTTATTTTTTTTTTTTTATATAGTATGAGCTTTCGGGCTGAGAACCTTGAAGCTCCCTTTTAACGCGGCCGCAGTCGAGACCGCTCACAACAACCTCTGAAAGACTACACTGGTGCAAATCTGCAACCACCAGATTACTTTAAACTAAAAATTTTAACAACACACCAATACATAATCTATGCACCCCATAACAGGGATGGAGATGGTACAAAACACTTACATTAAAAATTATTTGCCACCGAAAGTGCAATTTGTTTTTAAAAGTACTCTTACGGTGGAGGGGTAGCAACTTTATATACTAAAATGACCATTTAAATAAAACCCATAAAATGCTGTACATTAAACAAATGCTGTACATTAAACATATGCTGTACATTAAACATATACCACCTCGCAAGATGACAATTTCAGGGATTCGGCCTTTACACCTTAAGCTATAAATTCGACAACACCGAATCCGACAAACATGACACAGGCAGCTCTTAACGTACGGCAGACCGACAGACAGACAGACAGACACTAACTGCCTAACAAATGTGGACGAGAGACAGACGAGCAAGCTGGGGACGGGAGACTGACCAAGAACACAAGTCGAATTTAACAACTAAATGAAACAACATATCACGAATCACTTAAGTTTTCATAAACTGCGATGTCTGGTGAAGATCTGGCGCAGCACCCCTAGAACGATCTCGCGAACCGTCCGCTGCCAGCCGCTTCAACGGACGAAGGAAGGCGCTCCGATCTCCCGTCTCCAGGCGTCGCAGCTCGCCCCGGCCAGACCGATGTCGTGGTTTCAATCCTGTTGCTGTCGTGTCGGCCGCGTAGCCACTACCCCTCGCTATACGGCGCGACCCACTGGATTGACGTGGCAACATCACATTCGCTGACGCTCCAGGCGGACAAGTCATCTTGTGTCTCAGTGCGCGACCGACCAACCGATCGATCCAACAGTCAATGCCCATTGCCTAAGCAAACTCGAGCAGACTGGCGGTCTAACGCATACTAGCACTTCGAACGACAGACTGGCTGCCGCACACTGACCCGACTGACCAACTAACCCTACTCGCCGCGACTGACAGACTCCGACCTAGACTGACCAATTGCCGAGTTTTTTTTTCTTTATTGTTATTTTAAAACCTGTACAACAGGCAGGCTGTCAGCAGCACTCTACGCTGCTCTTCAGCCATAGAATACACAATGAGAAAAAAACAGTAAGAATACACAGAAGTTACAGAACGGTGGGCAATAAGACACATAAAGACAAACACGGAGCCGTTCACACTCGACGATAATCCACACCACGAACTGTTGATACGACGCACAAACAATGATGATGGCGATGGCACAGGTGAACGATGGAGTGCGACGGTGAACACTGAACACTAAACACGACGGCACACACGAGACACTGATGGCGATGATCTCTGGCGCGCGAAAGTCCACGTAGCATGTGCGAGTCCGGAGACCTGCCAAGAGAGGAGGAGGGGGGTTGGGAGAGGGAGAGGGGAGAGCAGAGATGCCATGGGCAGAGGAGATAGGGGGAAGGGAGGAAGGGAGAGGGGAAGCCCGGGGGAAGAGGGATGGAGGAAGGGGGATGGGGGAAAAGGAGAGAGAAGGGAGGGAGGGTACCTAAAGGAAAGGACGCAGGAAGTGGGGGAGCAGGATCGAAGTTGATAGGAGGGGTAGATGGAGGGGAGGAGGACATCCTCAGGGAGGGGGAGCTGGCAGAAGCCACCTTCTGAGAGGGTAAGGAGGGTGGAGAGATGGAGACCGGGTGGGACGTGGGAATACAGGCGCGGCAGCGGGTGGGGGCGGGAGAGGATGGGCGAGACAAGCGGGTGAGGAGGATCGAGTTTGCGTGAGGTGTACAGGATCCGTATCCTCTGAAGGAAAAGGAGGAGGTGGGGGAACGGAATGAGACCGTACAGGATCCGCGTGGGGGAGGGGAGACGGATGCGATAGGCGAGGCGGAGAGCATGGCGTTCAAGGATTTGAAGGGATTTATAAAAGGTAGGGAGGGCGGAGATCCAGGCCGGATGAGGGATTTATAGGTGTGGAGGATGGTGGAGGGGTCCAGACCCCACGTACGGCCGGAAAGGAGCTTGAGGAGACGGAGTCGGGAGCGTGCCTTGGCTTGGATTGTCCGGAGATGGGGAGTCCAGGAGAGGCGATGGTCGAAGGTGACGCCAAGGTACTTAAGGGTGGGAGTGAGGGCGATAGGACGGCCATAGATGGTGAGATAGAAATCAAGGAGGTGGAAGGAAGGGGTGGTTTTGCCTACAATGATCGCCTGGGTTTTGGAGGGATTGACCGTGAGCAACCATTGGTTGCACCAAGCGGTGAACCGGTCAAGATGGGATTGGAGAAGGTGTTGGGAGCGCTGCAGGGTGGGGGCAAGGGCAAGGAAGGCGGTTTCATCGTCAAACTGAAGAAGGTGGACGGGGGGTGACGGCGGCGGCATGTCCGCCGTGTACAAAAGGTACAGAAGGGGGGAGAGGACAGAACCTTGGGGCACACTGGCGGAGGGGAAAAAGGTGTAGGAATCTGTGTTATGGATGGCCTATTGCCGAGCTCATAGCGCCTCTTAAATGTACGTGAACAGGCAACGTTTCCCCTTTCCCAACAGAGGGAGACACCAAAGCTGCGATTGCCACAGCGGCGCCACCAGCAGAAACGGCGGGTGACTGCTTCACACTACGCGCTGCGGCTCCCTCTTCAAAACAGCAATTTTTACCACGGCTAAACCGCTGCGTGAGCAGTCACGTACAGTGGCTGCACTCCTGGTAAGTCTTTCGGCCACATCGCAGAACGAAATACAGCTTCTCGTAACCCCCTCACAAGACCTCGTTGAAACTCAAATGAGTTCTTGATAATGGCATCTTTGTCGCCTTGAGGTATTCTTGACTAACATCAACTCACAATGGCGAATCTCAAGAGTGACTAACGCTCACGATCGTTACAGTGTTTATTTAAAGAAAACCTGATTTGTATCCTCATAGTGGTGCTACTAGCTCCACCCTCATGCAACTGAGGCCAAATATGAATAGACGTCATCTTTTATTTGTGTCGCACAACTCCTGATTAGTGTTGTGATTTTTATCCGTCATCGTAAATGAGCGCTCAGGACTGTAGAACTCTTCTCTGTTGACTCCTACGCGTACGTGCAGTGTGCGTGAGTCGGCGGCGGGACCCGCACGGCAGTGGGGTTAGGCAGTGAGATTCCCGAACCCGCAGAGCGAGAGGAAAGGCGGTTGCCTCGGCGCATCCGAAGTCTGCCGGAAATCAAGAGGAGCTTGATCCCGGCAGTCTGGGGGACGGCCGGGCAGCAGATTGCCTAATGCATGTAGAGCACATGCCCGCGCGCCGGGCTTACTCAGCGATACACCGGCCCGCCGCGCGCGCGCTCCCGTTCTGAAATTCAAATGCCGCGAAAGGATTTGCATTGCTTTGTAATAATACGCGAGGCGAACTGCTCCCTGAGCGGCGAGCGGCCGCGGAACGAGTGCGGCCCCCCGCTTGCCTCGTCTGCGCTCGGCTAATCCCGGGACCACCTGTGCGCCGAGCCGAACTGCCTGCCTCTGCCTCCTCCTGCCCAGGAGGCGGAGTTCCCGGCAGGTAGCGGAGCAGCCGAGACTGTGCCCAGAGACGATCTCGAGAGACTGCATGGAAATCGGATTTAAATAACATTTTGAGGAGTAGCCACCGTATCACGCAAGACCTCACAGGTCCCGTTTAAAGTACGCTACAAAATAAATGAGTCAATAAGCATAGAGTGTGGGACTTTATGTGCCCAGTGCAGTCTTTACGATCCTACGACCTAGCGGTCCGCCTACCACAGACATCCAGGTCCTCTAGATGGACGATGTTCCAGAATTACATATACACATAATTGCCGTGTGATGAATTTGAAAACTGAATAAATCACGGAATAATGTAGATAGAGAGGTACAAATTGACACACATGCTTGGAGTGGGGTTTTATTAGAACCAAAAAAATACAAATGTTCAAAAAAGTCCGACAGGTGGAGCTTCATCTGATCAGAATTGTAATCTTTGGCATAACAAAGTCAGACAAAGCAAAGATGAGGTTCTTTACAGGAAATGCTCAATATGTCCACCATCATTCCTCAACAATAGCTGTAGTCGAGGAATAATGTTGTGAACGGCACTGTAAAGCATGTCCGGAGCTATGGTGAGGCATTGGGCACACGATCATCACCAAACGACGCGCACAAGAGGTCTTTCACGCGTCTAGCAATATGAGGTGGAGCGCCATACTGCAGAGATGTCGGTCGATCACAATACACTTGCGACTTCGGCTAACCCCAAAGCCTATAATCGCACGGACTGAGGTCTGGGGACCTAGGAGGCCAAGCATGACGAAAGTGGCGGCTGAGCACACGATCATCACCAAACGACTCGCACAAGAGGTCTTTCACGCGTCTAGCAATATGAGGTGGAGCGCCATACTGCATAAACATCGTATGTTCCAGCAGGTGTTTATCAGCCAAGCTGGGGATGATGCGAATCTGTATCGGCGTACCTCTCACCCGTCACGGTAGCAATTTTGCTGTCCAGCGCCATCTGTCGCACGTTTTTGAACTTTGTTTTTTTTTTTAGGTTCGAATGAAACCCCATGTCGTTCCAAGCATGTGTGTCAGTTTTTACCTCTCTATCCACATTATTCCGTGGTTTATTGTTGTTGTTGTGGTCTTCAGTCCTGAGACTGGTTTGATGCAGCTCTCCATGCTACTCTATCCTGTGCAAGCTTTTTCATCTCCCAGTACCTACTGCAACCTACATCCTTCTGAATCTGCTTAGTGTATTCATCTCTTGGTCTCCCTCTACGATTTTTACCCTCCACGCTGCCCTCCAATACTAAATTGGTGATCCCTTGATGCCTCAGAACATGTCCTACCAACCGATCCCTTCTTCTGGTCATGTTGTGCCACAAACTTCTCTTCTCCCCAATCCTATTCAATACTTCCTCATTAGTTATGTGATCTACCCATCTAATCTTCAGCATTCTTCTGTAGCACCACATTTCGAAAGCTTCTATTCTCTTCTTGTCCAAACTATTTATCGTCCACGTTTCACTTCCATACATGGCTACACTCCATACGAATACTTTCAGAAATGACTTCCTGACACTTAAATCAATACTGGATGTTAACAAATTTCTCTTCTTCAGAAACGCTTTCCTTGCCATTGCCAGTCTACATTTTATATCCTCTCTACTTCGACCATCATCAGTTATTTTGCTCCCCAAATAGCAAAACTCCTTTACTACTTTAAGTGCCTCATTTCCTAATCTAATTCCTTCAGCATCTCCCGACTTAATTAGACTACATTCCATTATCCTTGTTTTGCTTTTGTTGATGTTCATCTTATATCCTCCTTTCAAGACACTGTCCATTCCATTCAACTGCTCTTCCAAGTCCTTTGCTGTCTCTGACAGAATTACAATGTCATCGGCGAACCTCAAAGTTTTTATTTCTTCTCCATGAATTTTAATACCTACTCCGAATTTTTCTTTTGTTTCCTTTACTGCTTGCTCAATATACAGATTGAACAACATCGGGGAGAGGCTACAACCCTGTCTTACTTCCTTCCCAACCACTGCTTCCCTTTCATGTCCCTCGACTGTTATAACTGCCATCTGGTTTCTGTACAAATTGTAAATAGCCTTTCGCTCCCTGTATTTTACCCCTGCCACCTTTAGAATTTTAAAGAGAGTATTCCAGTCAACATTGTCAAAAGCTTTCTCTAAGTCTACAAATGCTAGAAACGTAGGTTTGCCTTTCCTTAATCTTTCTTCTAAGATAAGTCGTAAGGTCAGTATTGCCTCACGTGTTCCAGTGTTTCTACGGAATCCAAACTGATCTTCCCCGAGGTTGGCTTCTACTAGTTTTTCCATTCGTCTGTAAAGAATTCGTGTTAGTATTTTGCAGCTGTGACTTATTAAGCTGATAGTTCGGTAATTTTCACATCTGTCAACACCTGCTTTCTTTGGGATTGGAATTATTATATTCTTCTTGAAGTCTGAGGGTATTTCGCCTGTTTCATACATCTTGCTCACCAGATGGTAGAGTTTTGCAGGACTGGCTCTCCCACGGCCGTCAGTAGTTCCAATGGAATATTGTCTACTCCGGGGGCCTTGTTTCGACTCAGGTCTTTCAGTGCTCTGTCAAACTCTTCACGCAGTATCATATCTCCCATTTCATCTTCATCTACATCCTCTTCCATTTCCATAATATTGTCCTCAAGTACATCGCCCTTGTATAGACCCTCTATATACTCCTTCCACCTTTCTGCTTTCCCTTCTTTGCTTAGAACTGGGTTTCCATCTGAGCTCTTGATATTCATACAAGTCGTTCTCTTATCTCCAAAGGTCTCTTTAATTTTCCTATAGGCGGTATCTATCTTACCCCTAGTGAGATAGGCCTCTACATCCTTACATTTGTCCTCTAGCCATCCCTCCTTAGCCATTTTTCACTTCCTGTCGATCTCATTCTTGAGACGTTTGTATTCCTTTTTGTCTGTTTCACTTACTGCATTTTTATATTTTCTCCTTTCATCAAGTAAATTCAATATTTCTTCTGTTACCCAAGGATTTCTACTAGCCCTCGTCTTTTTACCTACTTGATCCTCTGCTGCCTTCACTACTTCATCCCTCAAAGCTACCCATTCTTCTTCTACTGGATTTATTTCCC
Source organism: Schistocerca serialis cubense (assembly GCF_023864345.2). Lineage (NCBI taxonomy): Eukaryota > Metazoa > Arthropoda > Insecta > Orthoptera > Acrididae > Schistocerca > Schistocerca serialis. Next base: position 172,173,715 of record NC_064642.1, read on the forward strand.
CCATCCCTGTCAATTGCTCCCTTATGCTCTCCCTGAATCTCTGTACAACCTCTGGTTCTTTTAGTTTATCCAGGTCCCATCTCCTTAAATTCCCACCTTTTTGCAGTTTCTTCAGTTTTAATCTACAGGTCATAACCAATAGATTGTGGTCAGAGTCCCCATCTGCCCCTGGAAATGTCTTACAATTTAAAACCTGGTTCCTAAATCTCTGTCTTACCATTATATAATCTATCTGATACCTTTTAGTATCTCCAGGGTTCTTCCATGTATACAACCTTCTTTCATGATTCTTAAACCAAGTGTTAGTTATGATTATGTTGTGCTCTGTGCAAAATTCGACCAGGCGGCTTCCTCTTTCATTTCTGTCCCCCAATCCATATTCACCTACTATGTGTCCTTGTCTCCCGTTTCCTACACTCGAATTCCAGTCACCCATGACTATTAAATTTTCGTCTCCCTTCACAATCTGAATAATTTCTTTTATTTCATCATACATTTCTTCAATTTCTTCGTCATCTGCAGAGCTAGTTGGCATATAAACTTGTACTACTGTAGCAGGCGTGGGCTTCGTATCTATCTTGGCCACAATAATGCGTTCACTATGCTGTTTGTAGTAGCTTACCCGCATTCCTATTTTCCTATTCATTATTAAACCTACTCCTGCATTACCCCTATTTGATTTTGTGTTTATAACCCTGTAGTCACCTGACCAGAAGTCTTGTTCCTCCTGCCACCGAACTTCACTAATTCCCACTATATCTAACTTCAACCTATCCATTTCCCTTTTTAAATTTTCTAACCTACCTGCCCGATAAAGGGATCTGACATTCCACGCTCCGATCCGTAGAACGCCAGTTTTCTTTTTCCTGATAACGACATCCTCTTGAGTAGTCCCCGCCCGGAGATCCGAATGGGGGACTATTTTACCTCCGGAATATTTTACCCAAGAGGACGCCATCATCATGTAATCATACAGTAAAGCTGCATGCCCTCGGGAAAAATGACGGCTGTAGTTTCCCCTTGCTTTCAGCCGTTCGCAGTACCAGCACAGCAAGGCCGTTTTGGTTATTGTTACAAGGCCAGATCAGTCAATCATCCAGACTGTTGCCCTTGCAACTACTGAAAAGGCTGCTGCCCCTCTTCAGGAACCACACGTTTGTCTGGCCTCTCAACAGATACCCCTCCGTTGTGGTTGCACCTACGGTACGGCTATCTGTATCGCTGAGGCACGCAAGCCTCCCCACCAACGGCAAGGTCCATGGTTCATGGGGGGTGTGGTTTATTAAGTTTTCAAATTTGTAGTGACTTTTTGATCACCCTGCAGCTTACACACCAAATAATAGTAAATCCGTTTAATATGCATACTGGTCGCTTTATAGGCCAATAGACTGTGTAGAGTTGATAGCAGGTGGTCATGCTGAAACTTCTAAGTTTTTACCCGAACTGCTGAAACGACTGAACCTTCTTAAACCGCTAAGTGAAACTAAACGTACTGTATCTTTGCTAATTTTATCATTTCAACACAGACCTACAAACTTTTCCCAGAGAAATAAAACTCAAACTTATTTATTTATTACACAAAATATTCAAACGAAACGCAATGTGACTGCAAATAATTAACGCAAAAGAATGGTCCTCAATTACAAGAACTCTTAACAATTGCCCATACATTTCATAAGTCACTTACCTCACAGAAAATCTTCATGACACGAAGTACAGCAAATACGGCAAGCAGTAACTAAAGCCAGCTAAATGAAAAGGCTCTAGATACTATAGGCTCTAACTACGAGTAGGCATGTGGTTAGCAAAGGAAAGATTTTGTTGCAGAGCAAACAGTATATTTAGCAGATTTTACCTTAATCATGTGACATCCAGTTCCAAAAATTATATAATCATCAATAATTCCATTATCCAAATATTAGTAGATGTATCAATCATCATTTTACAAAAATGGTTCAAATGGTGGTGGTGGTTAGTGTTTAACGTCCCGTCGACAACGAGGTCATTAGAGACGGAGCGCAAGCTCGGGTTAGGGAAGGATTGGGAAGGAAATCGGCCGTGCCCTTTCAAAGGAACCATCCCGGCATTTGCCTGAAACGATTTAGGGGGTTCAAATGGCTCTGAGCACTATGCGACTTAACCTCTGAGGTCATCAGTCGCCTAGAACTTAGAACTAATTAAACCTAACTAACCTAAGGACATCACACACAACCATGCCCGAGGCAGGATTCGAACCTGCGACCGTAGCGGTCGCTCAGTTCCAGACTGTAGCGCCTAGAACCGCACGGCCACACCGGCCGGCATCATTTTACATTCCATTTCCAACCAACACTAAATCTCCATGACAGACACACGTCCAGACCATCCGTTCGCTCAATACTAACTTCCAACACTGCTAACTATTAACTTCTAACGGCGAGTCCGCGCTGTCAGTGATATTAATGCAGTCTAAAGCGCTGCCAACATACAAACATATAAACAGGATACTTACAATGTTGACGTTACTTGCTACTAACACCGCCAGTTGTAAGAAGAGACGAAGGCAAAATCGCAATACTTTTTTTTTTTTTATTAATGTGCTGGGGGGGGGGGGGGGGGGATCATCAACCTTCCGACTGGTTTGATGCGGCCCGCTACGGATTCCTCCCCTGTGCAAACCTCTTCATCTCAGAGTAGCACTTGCAACCTACGTCCTCAATTATTTGCTGGCTGTATTCCAATCTCTGTGTTCCTCTACAGTGTTTGCCCCTTACCGCTACCTCTAGTACCACGGAAGTCATTCACTGATGTCTTAACAGATGTCCTATCATCTAGATTCTAGTCCCTTCTGCTTGACAGAGTTTTCCACATATTCCTTTCCTCTCCGACTCTGCGCAGAACCTCCTCAAATGGCGTGGTTCAAATGGCTCTGAGCACTATGGGAATTAACATTGGAGGTCATCAATCCCCTAGAACTTTGTTGTTGTTGTGGTCTTCAGTCCTGAGACTGGTTTGATGCAGCTCTCCATGCTACTCTATCCTGTGCAAGCTTTTTCATCTCCCAGTACCTACTGCAACCTACATCCTTCTGAATCTGCTTAGTGTATTCATCTCGTGGTCTCCCTCTACGATTTTTACCCTCCACGCTGCCCTCCAATACTAAATTGGTGATCCCTTGATGCCTCAGAACATGCCCTACCAACCGATCCCTTCTTCTGGTCAAGTTGTGCCACAAACTTCTCTTCTCCCCAATCCTATTCAATACTTCCTCATTAGTTACATGATCTACCCATCTAATCTTCAGCATTCTTCTGTAGCACCACATTTCGAAAGCTTCTATTCTCTTCTTGTCCAAACTATTTATCGTCCATGTTTCACTTCCATACATGGCTACACTCCATACGAATACTTTCAGAAATGACTTCCTGACACTTAAATCAACACTGGATGTTAACAAATTTCTCTTCTTCAGAAACGCTTTCCTTGCCATTGCCAGTCTACATTTTATATCCTCTCTACTTCGACCATCATCAGTTATTTTGCTCCCCAAATAGCAGAACTCCTTTACTACTTTAAGTGCCTCATTTCCTAATCTAATTCCCTCAGCATCACCCGACTTAATTAGACTACATTCCATTATCCTTGTTTTGCTTTTGTTGATGTTCATCTTATATCCTCCTTTCAAGACACTGTCCATTTCATTCAACTGCTCTTCCAAGTCCTTTGCTGTCTCTGACAGAATTACAATGTCATCGACGAACCTCAAAGTTTTTATTTCTTCTCCATGAATTTTAATACCTACTCCGAATTTTTCTTTTGTTTCCTTTACTGCTTGCTCAATATACAGATTGAACAACATCGGGGAGAGGCTACAACCCTGTCTTACTCCCTTCCCAACCACTGCTTCCCTTTCATGTCCCTCGACTCTTATAACTGCCATCTGGTTTCTGTACAAATTGTAAATAGCCTTTCGCTCCCTGTATTTTACCCCTGCCACCTTTAGAATTTGAAAGAGAGTATTCCAGTCAACATTGTCAAAAGCTTTCTCTAAGTCTACAAATGCTAGAAACGTAGGTTTGCCTTTCCTTAATCTTTCTTCTAAGATAAGTCGTAAGGTCAGTATTGCCTCACGTGTTCCAGTGTTTCTACGGAATCCAAACTGATCTTCCCCGAGGTTGGCTTCTACTAGTTTTTCCATTCGTCTGTAAAGAATTCGTGTTAGTATTTTGCAGCTGTGACTTATTAAGCTGATAGTTCGGTAATTTTCACATCTGTCAACACCTGCTTTCTTTGGGATTGGAATTATTATATTCTTCTTGAAGTCTGAGGGTATTTCGCCTGTTTCATACATCTTGCTCACCAGATGGTAGAGTTTTGTCAGGACTGGCTCTCCCACGGCCGTCAGTAGTTCCAATGGAATATTGTCTACTCCGGGGGCCTTGTTTCGACTCACGTCTTTCAGTGCTCTGTCAAACTCTTCACGCAGTATCGTATCTCCCATTTCATCTTCATCTACATCCTCTTCCATTTCCATAATATTGTCCTCAAGTACATCGCCCTTGTATAGACCCTCTATATACTCCTTCCACCTTTCTGCTTTCCCTTCTTTGCTTAGCACTGGGTTTCCATCTGAGCTCTTGATATTCATACAAGTCGTTCTCTTATCTCCAAAGGTCTCTTTAATTTTCCTGTAGGCGGTATCTATCTTACCCCTAGTGAGATAGGCCTCTACATCCTTACATTTGTCCTCTAGCCATCCCTGCTTAGCCATTTTGCACTTCCTGTCGATCTCATTTTTGAGACGTTTGTATTCCTTTTTGCCTGTTTCACTTACTGCATTTTTATATTTTCTCCTTTCATCAATTAAATTCAATATTTCTTCTGTTACCCAAGGATTTCTACTAGCCCTCGTCTTTTTACCTACTTGATCCTCTGCTGCCTTCACTACTTCATCCCTCAAAGCTACCCATTCTTCTTCTACTGTATTTATTTCCCCCATTCCTGTCAATTGCTCCCTTATGCTCTCCCTGAATCTCTGTACAACCTCTGGTTCTTTTAGTTTATCCAGGTCCCATCTCCTTAAATTCCTACCTTTTTGCAGTTTCTTCAGTTTTAATCTACAGGTCATAACCAATAGATTGTGGTCAGAGTCCACATCTGCCCCTGGAAATGTCTTACAATTTAAAACCTGGTTCCTAAATCTCTGTCTTACCATTATATAATCTATCTGATACCTTTTAGTATCTCCAGGGTTCTTCCATGTATACAACCTTCTTTCATGATTCTTAAACCAAGTGTTAGTTATGATTATGTTGTGCTCTGTGCAAAATTCTACCAGGCGGCTTCCTCTTTCATTTCTGTCCCCCAATCCATATTCACCTACTATGTTTCCTTCTCTCCCTTTTCCTACACTCGAATTCCAGTCACCCATGACTATTAAATTTTCGTCTCCCTTCACAATCTGAATAATTTCTTTTATTTCATCATACATTTCTTCAATTTCTTCGTCATCTGCAGAGCTAGTTGGCATATAAACTTGTACTACTGTAGTAGGTGTGGGCTTCGTATCTATCTTGGCCACAATAATGCGTTCACTATGCTGTTTGTAGTAGCTTACCCGCATTCCTATTTTCCTATTCATTATTAAACCTACTCCTGCATTCCCCCTATTTGATTTTGTGTTTATAACCCTGTAGTCACCTGACCAGAAGTCTTGTTCCTCCTGCCACCGAACTTCACTAATTCCCACTATATCTAAGTTCAACCTATCCATTTCCCTTTTTAAATTTTCTAACCTACCTGCCCGATTAAGGGATCTGACATTCCACGCTCCGATCCGTAGAACACCAGTTTTCTTTCTCCTGATAACGACATCCTCTTGAGTAGTCCCCGCCCGGAGATCCGAATGGGGGACTATTTTACCTCCGGAATATTTTACCCAAGAGGACGCCATCATCATGTAATCATACAGTAAAGCTGCATGCCCTCGGGAAACTTATAACTACTTAAACCTAACTAACCTAAGTACATCACACACATCCATGCCCGAGGCAGTATTCGAACCTGCGACCGTAGCAGTCGCGCGGTTCCGGACTGAAGCGCCTAGAACCGCTCGACCACCGCTGCCGGCCGAACCTCCTCATCCCTCACGTAATTTTCAAAGTTCGCCCATAGCATCACATCTGAAATGCTTCGATGTTTCTCGACCATATAATGCTGTGCTCCAGACTTATATTCTCAGACATCTCTTCCACTAAATGTCGTCTATGTTTGATACTAGCAGACTTCTCTTAGCCAGGAATGTCCTTAATGCCAGTGCTAGTCTGCTTACTCCGTCCGTCATTGGTTATTTTGCTGCCTAGGTAGCAGAATTCCTGAATTTCATCTATGTCGTGACCATCAGTTTGGTTGTTAAGTTCCTCGCTGTTATCATTTCGGTTACTTCTCATTACCTTCATCTATCTTCCATTTACTCTCAGTCCATATTCTGTACTCATTAGATTGTCCATTCCATTCAGCAGATCATGTAATTCTTCTTCACTTTTACACAGGATAGCAATGTCATCTGCGAATCGTATCATTGATGTCGTTTCGCCTTGAGTTTTAATTCCATCCCTTAACCTTTCTTTTATTTCCATTATTGCTTCTTCGATGTACAGAGTGAACAGTAGGACGTCAAAGACTACATCCGTGTACAACACGCTTTTTTATACGAGCGATTCGTTCTTGATCGTCCACTCTTATCATTCCCTCTTGGCTATTATACACATTGTATGGTACCCGTCCCTCTCTATACTTTATTCCTGTTTTTCTCAGCATTTCAAACATTTTTCACCATTTTTCATTGTCGAACAATTCTTTCTCGCCGACTAATCTTATGAGCGCGTCTTGATTTTTCTATAGGTTTTCTTCCATTATTAACCGCAAAGTCAGAATGGCCTCTCAACTGCCTTTACCGTTCCTAAGGTCAAACTGATCGTCTTCCAACACGTCCTCAATTTTCTTCTCCATTCTTCTGTATATTATTATTGCAAACAACTAGGATACAGGAGCTGTTAAGCTGATTGTGCAATAATTCTCGCACTTGTCAGCTCTTTCAGACTTCAGAATTGTGTGGATGATGTTTCGTCGAAAGTCAGACGGTATATTGCAAGACTCATACATTCTGCACACCAACGTGAATAGTATATACTTATATGTTTACATACTTGTATGGTTTCAGACATATCCGAAAGAAAAGACACCATATCCATATAAGTATATAGTTCTGGCAATACCGGCCATGACCTTCTTCTTCTGTGCGGATGCGCACGTATTCCCCAAACTCTTACGGGGCTTGGTAACAATGTCTTCCACGAGTAAAGAGTGTGTTGGGGTGAGACACTGCGAGTGTAGTGTGTGGACATACAAGGTGAGAAGGTGGGTCTCGAGGGAGGCGTCCGCGAGACAGTCCCGGCAGTCGCGCAATTCTCTGTGCTCTCGGTGGCTCAGATGGATAGAGCATCTGCCATGTAAGCAGGAGATCCCACGGTCGAGTGTCGGGCGGGGCACACATTTTCACCTGTCTCCGTCGATATATATATCAACGCCCGTCAGCAGCTGAAGGTATTAGTACAGTTCTAAAAACGTGAATAGTCGTTTTTTTGCCACTTCCCCCCATGGTTTTATAAATTCTGATAGAATGATATGGATCGCTTCTACCTTATTTAATATTAAGTCCTCCAAATTCTGATCCTAATACGGGATCCCCTATCTCTTCTAAATCGACTCCTGTTTCTTCTTCTGTCACATCAGACAAATCTTCCCCCTGAGAGAGGCTTTCAGTGTATTCTTTCCACCTATCCACTCTCTCCTCTGCATTTAACAGTGGAATTCCCGTTGCACTCTTAATGTTACCACGCTTGCTTTTAATGTCGCAGAAGGTTGTTCTGACATTCCCATATACCTAAGTGACTTGTATTTCTGTATTCTGAATTTCCCATATGTTTGTACTTCCCTCTTTCATCGATCAGCTGAAGTATTTCTTCTGTTGCCCATGGGTTCCTTGCAGTTATCTTTTTTTTTTCCTTTATTGATTTTCAATTCCCCCCCGAAGGGGGCGGGCTGGCAGCAGCTTAGTGCGCTGCTCTACAGCCTACAGACTTTCATTTTAAAAACGGAAGAAGAAAAGAAACAAGAAAAACAGGCGATAAAATGGTGAAGTCAAGTTTAAAATGGCGGAAAAATGCGGAAAGTTAAAATAGAAGGCAAAAGGGGTTGTCAACGTTAATAAAAGACACAGGAATCGGACAAGTAACATAGTACACACACAATTAAAAAAACACGGCGACAGTCTGGTTTCTGTTCGCAAGAGATAAAAGGCACACCCAGCGACAGTATGATGGCCGTTCGCAACGTTTCACAAACAAAACATGGAACACTCACTGTAAGACATGCACTGTAGAACACTCACTGTAGTAGAACACTGCACGAAAGTGGCGGCACAAGGATGACACTCCCGAGCCAAACGCAGATGGGGGAGGGGGACCTGGAGGAGGGGGAAGAACAAGGAGGGAGGAAGGAAAAAAACGAAATAGGGGGGGGGGGGAACCAAGGAGGTAGTGGACGAATAAAGGGGGAGAAGGGCAGACGTGAGAGGGAATGAGAGGAGGCAGAGGAGGGAAATGGAAAAGGACTCGGGGGAGAGAAGGGGGCAAAGAGAGGGGAGGTGGGGATGAAAGAGGATGGAAGGGGGGAGAGGGAGCCTGGGAAAAGGACAGAGGAAAGGAGGGGGAGTGAGGATCAGAGTTGATAGGAGGGATAAATGGAGGGAGAGAGGGCATCATCCAGGAGGGGGAGTTGATGGAAGCCACCTTGGGAAAGGAGATGAAGGGTGTAGAGAGGGAGGGTAGTGGGGACACAACAGTGAAGGCGTGGCGGGGGGCGGGGATGGGAGAGGAGAGGAGCTGCAGTTCTTTGTACCTGAGTTTTTATTTCCAACTTCTGTGATAGTCCTTTTTAGATATGTCCATTCCTGTTCAACTGTACTGCCTACTGTACTATTCTTTATTGCTGCATCTATGTTCTTTGAGAATTTCAATTATAACTCGTCATTGCTTAGAACTTCCGTATGCCACTTCTTTGCGAATTGAAAAAAAAAGGCTCTGAGCACTATGGGACTTAACTTCTCAGGTCATCAGTCCCCTAGAACTTAGAACTACTTAAACCCAACCAACCTAAGGAAACCAGATGGTTCTACGGTTGACCCACTAGATGGCGCTGCCATAGGTCAAACGGTTATCCATTGCGTTTTTTTAATAGTAACACCCATTTTTTATTACATAACCATGTAGTACGTAAAGAAATATGAATTTTTTAGTTGCACCACTTTTTTCGCTTTGTGATAGATGGCGCTGTAATAGTCACAAACGTACAAGTGCGTGGTATCACGTCACATTCCGCCAGTGCGGACGGTATTTGCTTCGTGATACATTATCCGTGTTAAAATGGACCGTTTACTAATTGCGGAAAAGATCGATATCGTGTTGATGTATGGCTATTGTGATCAAAATGCCTAACGGGCGTGTGCTATGTATGCTGCTCGGTATCCTGGACGACATCATCCAAGTGTTCGGACCGTTCGGCGGATAGTTACGTTATTTAAGGAAACAGGAAGAGTTCAGCCACACGTGAAACGTCAACCACCACCTGCAACAAATGATGATGCCCAAGTAGGTGTTTCAGCTGCTGTCGCGGCTAATCCGCACATCAGTAGCAGACAAATTGCGCGAGAATCGGGAATCTCAAAAATGTCAGTGTTGAGAGTGCTACATCAACATCGATTGCACCCGTAGCATATTTCTACGCACCAGGAATTGCATGGCGACGACTTTGAACTTCGTGTACAGTTCTGCCACTGGGCAAAAGAGAAATTACAGGGCGATGATAGATTTTTTTGCACGCGTTTTATTTAGCGACGAAGCGTCATTCGCCAACAGCGGTAACGTAAATCGACACAATATGCACTACCGGGCAACGGAAAATCCACGATGGCTGCGACAAGTGGAACATCTGCAACCTTCACGGGTTAATGTATGGTGCGGCATTATGAGAGGAAGGATAGTTGGCCCCCATTTAATCGATGGCAATGTAAATGGTACAATGTATGCTGATCTCCTACGTAATGTTCTACCGATGTTACTACAAGATGTTTCACTGCGTGACAGAATGGCGATGTACTTCCAACATGATGGATGTTTGTCACATAGCTAGCGTGCAGTTGAAGCGGTATTGAATAACATATTTCATGACAGGTGAATTGGTCGTCGAAGCACCGTACCATGGCCCGCACGTTCACCGTATCTGACGTCCCCGGATTTCTTTCTGTGGGAAAAGTTGAAGGATATTTGCTATAGTGATCCACCGACAACGCCTGACAACATGCGTCAGCGCATTGTCAATGGATGTGCGAACATTACGGAAGGCGAACTACTCGCTGTTGAGAGGAATGTCGTTACACGTATTGCCAAATGCATTGAGGTTGACGGACATAATTTTGAGCATTTATTGCATTAGTGTGGTATTTACAAGTAATCACGCATGCGTTCTCCGAAATGGTAGGTTCACAAAGGTACATGTATCACATTGGAACAACCGAAATATAATGTTCAAACGTACCTACGTTCTGTATTTTAATTTAAAAAAACCTACCTGTTATCAACTGTTCGTCTAAAATTGTGAGCCATATGTTTGTGACTATCACAGCGCCACCTACCACAAAGCGAATTAATTGTTCCAAGTAAAACATTCATATTTCTTTACATACTACATGAAAATGTAATAAAAATGGGGGTTCCTATTAAAAAAAAAACGCAGTGATATCCGTTTGACCTATGGCAGCGCCATCTAGCGGGCCGACCGTAGTGCCATCTGGTTTCTCCTTTCAAGCCAGACAAGTTTCATTCTTTGTAGTTTTCTCGTTTGACGCTTATTTCGTGAGATATTTGCCCCGGTCACCGTCACCACATAGTATATTGGGCAGTTCCGAATATGGACAACTATCACTTGTATAATGAAATGTCGCCAGTGGAAATCTACGCCGAACCACAACTCGGACCCCGATTTCCATCTTATCGCGAGCGGTCGTCTTACCATTAGGCTATCCGAGCACGCTTCACGGCCAGACTCAAACTTTCGTATGTCGTTAGCCGTATGCCTGCAAAGAAAAAAAAAAGGTTCAAGTGGCTCTGAGCACTAAGGGACTTTACTTCTGAGGTCATCAGTCCCACAGAACTTAGAACTACGTAAACCTAACAAACCTAAGGACATCACATACATCCATGCCGGAGGCAGGATTCGAACCTGCGACCGTTGTGATCGCACGGTTCCATACTGTAGTGCCTAGAACCGCCGGCCATTCCGCCAATCTGCACTCGTATAGCCGTTATGCTTATTCCGGTACAGGGAGGTGGGGCGGGGGACATCTTAACTGAAAGCCATCTGCCCAGTGTCGGCGGATAAATACGGTATTGCAGTGTCAGTGATGTTCCGAAGGAACATGCACTGCAGTTACTAAGGTCAAGTGAAATACGTTATCTCAATCTACTATACAGCTGTCTGTTGTCCATATTCGCAACTGTGAATACATTTCACAAATTTCATAACGCCTGTAATCGCCGCAGTGCCTATTGCTTCGGAGATGTATGTTTGTCGGTAGGAACATTGCATCGGACTTCTGAACACCACAGGCCCTGCAGCATCGTACCAACATAGGATGGCCATGTCTGATCCTGTTAGAAGCCAGGTCAAGTTAGTCATCTAGTGCGTTGCACCTCCAACTACTAAAACAGTACTAAAAGAGCCCTTCCTCATTTCCAGGGACAGTATGGCCTCTCCTCAGATACCCATCCGACATTGTTGCACCTACGGTACACCCAAACCACCCCAGCTTGGCAAATTTTCCGGTTTGCAGGCGAGCGAATAATCATACGCAATTTTAATTCATAAACGAAAAAAGCCCCTTTCAAAACCCTTGCCCAAGACCATGGTTCTTTACCAATTTCTAATTCATTCTACGCGAGAAGAGGCAGAGAAGCTTCCACGAAATTAGTGTGAGAAAGTAACGAATCGTTCAAGAAATTGTCGTCAGAAATGTATCCGATAATGTGTTGTGCGTCGAGGAGAAGTCGAGCAACGTAGAACATTCTCCAACGTACATACCGAGTAGTGACCACTGCGGTAAAAGAGAGTTCTGGACTCAGAGAGTTCTGGACTCCTACCAAGGACTTCCTTTCCGTGCAGCATCCGAAAATGGACAAGGAAAGAGTGCAAATGATTCTGGTACGCTAAGTAATCTGTATCACACACCGTACGGTACTTTGAAGAGTAAAGTTGCCGCTATAGACTACTTGATTAAAATTACTTCCTTATTTAAGCACCTGACAGCATTTCGACAATATGTTTTTAAAAAGAGGAAATAAACCAGTAATTCTTTCGAATGAAAAACTTGAAACTCTCTGCTGTGCGACGTACTTCCAAGTTCAAAGCTTGAGCCCTACGGAGCTCTGTGTTTCGTTTTTTTATTCAGAGATCTGCTCATTAAAAGAGAGGAAGCGATTGGCGATGGGATACATCCGCATTCCCGCGTATCTTCGCTTTCACAACCCGGCCTTCCACGAAACGTTCCGTAGGGATTCTGTTAGGAAGCAAATGAGCGATTGCGTACAGTCTTGAGGCAAAAAAGTCTTGCAGTTTTCCGTCAGCACGCCCGTTGCCGTACGCCTATCCAGCAATCAACATTGCGATACGGGGCGGTGTTTGCGTTCTTCGATGAGACGCCATCCCTTCCGCAAGTTGGTGGAAAAGTAAAGTCCGCCTAACCAAGTCATCTAGCGGCCTCCACCGTCCCCGAGAGAGGGGAGCAGAGGAGTAGCCGCCAAGTTCCCGTAATTGGATCACGTAACGGGACAACATAATTCCCGGGGACCGGAGGTCGTGAAGTTGGAAGCGCGTTACTTCGGTCCCATGACTTCTCAGCACGAGGCACAAGATATAACTTTACCTAACAGAGTAGGGCCTCATAACTCACCTGATCTCTTCTTGTCCCATTAGTGGCAATCCTTTTCGTTTTACCATAGGTTGAAAATGGTGCTACAGTTGTAACGTTCTTTTATTTAGAACAGGAACGGTTTTGGACTCTTATACGCACTTCTTCAGGTGTTATTCTGATAATAGCAATTGCTGGGAGACAATATTAGTTTTTACATGCAGCAATGTACATAAAAAACAAGAACATACAAAATAGTCCCATACAACGTTTTAGAAATCACCGGTCGGGCTTAGTGCTGTAAAACCCAACTCAAGGGCAAAGTGACATCAGACAGAACAATGAAAGATAGCGTGAGTAAAAAAAAAAAAAAATGTAATGAATACCACGACACTTAACAGTTCGTGCTGTGACCCCAAGAGCCGTGGTGGTCTAGCACATGACGCGGTGTATTACCAGCGAGCGCAAAGAACAGAGTAGCGTACGCGGAGGGGGAAACAAACTCGTAAACCAGAGTGGCAAAAGTACATATGCATCTACGTGATTGCTATTCACAGTAAACTGCCTGGCATAGGGTTCAATGAACCACCTTCAAGCTGTCTCTCTAATGTTCCACTCTCGAACGGTGCGTGGGAAAAACGAGAACTTAAATTTTTCAGTGCGAACCCTGATTTCTCTTATTTTATTGTGATGATCATTTCTCCCTATGTAGGTGGGTGCCAACAGAAAGTTTTCACAATCGGAGGAGAAAACTGGTGATCGAAATTTCATGAGAAGATCCCGTCGCAAAGAAAAACGCCTTTGTTTTAATGATTACCACTCCAATTGACGTATCATGTCTGTGGCACTATCTCCCCTATTTCGCGATAATACAAAACGAGCTGCCCCTCTTTGAACTTTTTCGATGTCATCCGCCAGTCCCACCTGATGCGGATCCCACACCGCACAGCAATAGTCCAGAATAGGGCGAACAAGCGTGGTGTAAACAGTCTCTTTGGCAGACCTGTTCCCGTTCTAAGTGTTCTGCCAATGAATCGCAGCCTTTCGTTTGCTCTCCCACAAAATTATCTATGGGATCGTTCGAATTTAGGTTATATGTGACTGTAATCCCTATGTATGTAGTTGAATTTACAGCCTTCAGATATGTGTGACCTTCCGCGTAAACGAAATTTAGCGGATTTCTTTTAGTACTCATGTGAATAACTTTACACTTCTATCTGTTGACCGGAAGAAGAACATGGGGCCGCTAGCTTCACACTTCTGTTGATGGGAAGAATAACGCTGGGCCGCTAGCCCGGCCGATCACAGTTTTAATAGTGATTTACATTTAAAATGAAAAAATGAAAAAAAAACTTTCATATAAAATTACATGAAAAACGTCAGAAGTGCATTATGAGTGGTAAATGAATATACCGAACAGAGCAGTACACAAATGCAGTACACTGAGTGGGAACCAGAGACATAAAATTTATGTATAATGCGTAAAATGCAATGAAACTCCGTCCCTCTCCTTTTTAATTTAGTGGGGATATACAAGGCGACATTGAACAACGCGCCACAGTCATAAGTGCCAGAAACCGGTCGTGTTCTAAATAGATGAACCTTACAACTGTAGCGGTATTTTCAACCTCTGGTATATGGTTCAGTTGCGGATGTTCCTCCGACAGGTTTGTTCATTTTAGTTTTCATATATACAGTTCTATTAAAATAATAGCTCGACCACAAAGGGGACAGTGACAATGGACCTCTCGTTATTTACTAACATTTAGTAAATACCTTTGAAACCTTGCCATAAACATCGTAACGCTAGAGTTCGTAAGTGAAGAAGCAACGCGATGCACTAGTAATACAATGAACTCGTATTGGAGAAGAAATCATTCAAGTCCCATCCCAGTCATCCACATTTCGACTGGAATGATTCGTTTGGAAGGACCACGGCTGATCCTGTCAATCTCCATTGGACCTTACGCTCCTTCTCTAATACCTATCGTAATACCTTCTTACGATTTGTATGTTATAGTTTACTTACTTCATGGCTCGCCCGTTTGAGATCCGTGGTTGGTCATTTCACTTCCGATTGCATTTTAGTACGAACGTTTGAATAAAATTCTTCGTTACAAAATATTCCAGCGTTAACAAATTACGTCACAACCGGTCTTCGTAAGAGCTGTACGGTCAGACATCAAGATTTTTATTGACCATAACTACACCGATGAGATACTCCCGTCTATGGTTCAATCGAAGTTGCCCGTTAGCGTCAAAACCTTTTTCCCCCATTTCGAATTTTTTTTCTGTGCAATTCTCACATTTGCTCATCGCTGTTTATTCTAAACCTCCGAGTAAAATATGACAAATGAAGGGTATGCGACACTGCCGAAGGTAATACATCCATCGGAAGCGACGTTCCCGTTAGCGCTCATCTTGGAGCTGTCCATGAGGAACAAGCTACATACAAGGACAGTGATTCAACCTGTGTCTTCTTCCTCTCATCACCAATGGCAATACAGTTACTATACTCTGCATACTATTATCTATGCACACACACACACACACACACACACACACACACACACACACACACACACACATACACTAAATAGGTAGTTTGCAGATAATCCAGTGACACTTCCCCAAGGATTCGGACCATTGCCTCTAGGATTCCACAGCGAAATGTAAAATGTGGAGTTTTCTTTGTATCATAATACAGTTACGTAGAAATTGTACATATATCTACCCCTTTACACTCCCCCTTGCTTCATATAGATCGACATTAAATTCAGCTAATCCTGATGATATCATTTATTTCCGTTATCGGCATAAGGCCAACATTCGAGAAGAGACCTTTGTACATTGCATAAGGTCCATGAACTAGTCTCTTCGATACTTGTCAGTACCCATTTCGCTAGTGTGATAGGTATTTCCTATCATATAATCCTATCATTACACATGTCTTGGTTCTCAACTTATGACGACCGTTAACGCTCTTCCTTTTTAAACTGGAGTAGCTGCCGTTTGAATTTACAGATTTTGTGTGTGTGTGTGAGCGTGTGCGTGTGTGCATGTGCGCGTGTGCGTGTGCGCGTGTGCGTGTCTGTGGGCGTGTGTGTGTGCGCGTGTGCGTGTGTGTGTGTGTTGAAACGTCAACTTAGAAAAATTATACATGACTGTGCTTAAACTGACACCCAATATTTTTTAGCGCTACGCAATCTGACTTTCAATAATCCCTACAAAAGAATGGTCCTGACTAACATTAACCTATACCTTTCACAAATCACTTACCTCACAAAAATCTTCGTTACTCGAACTACTGCAATACAGCGAGCGCCAATACTGCAAACTAAATAAAAGATTCTAACTACTGAAAGCACTAACTACTGATAGGCATAGTTAGCAAATGAAAGATTTTGGTAGAGAATAAACAATGTATTTCCCTTAAAAGTGTTCAAAAGTCGTAATATATATTTCAGTTCATGACATCCAGTCCTACAAATTTCCAGATCGTCCGCTCTCAGAACTCTGCCATGTCTCTCCCCACATCCACCACTGCTGGCGGCTCACCTCCAACTGCGCAACGCTACGAGCTGTTAACAGCCAACTGCCCAACATTACAATAGCGAATATTACAACAATGCCACCCAGGCACAGACTGCACACAGCACAGCCAGTGATTTTCATACAGAGCGCTACGTGGCGTTACCAATAACAAAACCTAAACAGCCTACTTACATAGCCCCCATGCTCCCCACAAAAAATTTTACAAATTGTTTTGGGCACTGGCCAACACATGTTTGTTAAAATTTTTTTCACAATTACAATAACAAAGATATCAAATGCACACACTTATTGATACAATGTTGGCCAAAAGCTAAAATTTTCTCACAGCCCATAAAGACAGTCCTGAGCATACATCACAGTAAAATTGCAGTGTTTTTTTTCTCAAAGTCTGAGCAGTAAAAGAAAATGCACATGGAAGTAGTGGATTTCCATGCAGTCTTGACGAAATAGTGTTGTCCTTCCAACGGAAAGACAGTGCTGACTCTTGACATGCAGACAGGTAATAGGCCACAACAGAGCAAACCCACAGCAGAGTCAGTCGAAGTTTTGAAGAATATTGGTAGGTAAGTCATCACAGAGCAGACCACTGTAGTCTTGTTAGAGATTACGGTATTGGTGGGCCACTAGAGGTGTAGATCCACTGCAGTCCTTGTAGAAATAATAGTTTTGGTGGGCCATCAATGATGCAGACCCACGGTAGTCCTTGTAGAAATAATTGTATTGGTGGGTCATCAAAGATGCAGACCCACTGTAGTTCTTGTAGAGATGGCCAGCAGCCATCTGTTGCGACTGTGCAGGTGCACAATCACCATCGAAGACTCTTGCCGACAATATAGCAAGTCCATGAACCACCACTTGTGCACTCACAAAAATGTTTTTTGAAATGTCCTTAGAACCAGCAATGTTGTTATCCAGTCCCCTGCTGAATTATTAACACACACGCAAACACTAACAGTCCCAGTTTCTCATATATTGTGCATTACCTTGACCAACAGAAATATGAGCTGTGAAATGTAACTTAATTTGAAGAACTGGTGTCTATACAATTATAAATTTACAACATAAGAATACAGTTACAAAGGTACAAAATACATCATAAAAAGAACAAAATAGTACAGATGACATTGTAGTAATACAGACTTTACAAAAGAATAGAAATAAGCATATACATCAGTGTTACAGGACTTATGATATAAGTAAATATATAAAATAATGAGAATAGTTTTCGAAACATTAATTTCACACATGAGCATTGAAACAGAACAGAATTAATAATGTCTTAAACATCTTTACAAAGAAAATAACATATTATTAATGCAAATTATATTTGAGGATAACAGTATTCCTCATCATAGTGAATGTAGCTTAGTATTAGAAACATTCTACAACATAAATCGTATTAGCTAAACGCATAAAGACAGGAAAAACACAAATGCACAAGAGTACACAAACAGATAGCAGAATAACACAGGGAAAGGACAGGGTTTGGTTTACTGCAGTATTTTGCAAACAAAACTTTCTTTACTTCTTGGAGATCTCCCTTCGTTCTTCATTATTCCCAAAAAGTCCTATCTATACCTGCTTTCTGTACATTTTTCGTATAACTTCTCAATGCATTTCTTCCAATTCATCGCAACTCATTCTCTTATATAGCCTACCCCCTCTTAAGCTAACTTAAATCTACTGAGCTCAGATGCTAAACTAAAGGACGAGGCAATGCAGCTGCACAAAACAATTAACACAAACAGCAATGACAAAAAAAATGGAAATTGGCAAAGCAAGCAGCACGGTATCTAAATTGGCAAAGCAATTGCAATATTACAACTAATATAAGGCACTGTGCAGCAAACAAGACAAATAAATCAGTAGTAAAACTGGATTAACAGAGTAATACAAAGTGAAATTCAGTAGACTATGCCTGGCAAACAGCAGCAGAAAATGTAATAACTTATATCTCAACATGACAAACCCACAAGCAGAAAAAATAGTACACTAAAGACAACAATGCAGGTAAGGGAAATTTATATTCACCTCTTAATGTCTATGTAATTAAAGTGCTGCACCACAACTTATTCTACGAAAAATATTACCAAATAGTTGAAAAGAAAATTATGTATGCAATTTCTGTGAAGGGAAATGTCTTTCTGTGCTCCTTCGTTGTTGTTTTTTTAAGTAGATCATGAAGCTATTATTTACTGGATCTGTAGGCATAAAAATCTATATTAGTACATTTATAAAATTTTATTTAAACCAATGCTGCAGTGCAGCTAGAAACTAGATATTAAACAAAATGAGCAAACTGTCAACTAGAAAGACAATAGTTGTAAAATGTTTCTCATCATTTCATTAGGCATTTTAGTAAATATCATAAATTAAGAGCTCCACAGTGTAATCATATGTTTTCAAGTTTGAGCGTGTCCTATTTGCGATGCTTTCTACAAAGGAATGTCAATAGCGAGGTTAAATGGCCCCTTTTTTTCTCCACCTGTGCCTCTGAAAGGCACACACTAATGGCTTTTTTCCAGGCAACTGTCGTGCAACTGGGGGCCCACAACTCATTACATGAAGGTGGTCACTTAACTTTCTTACCGAAATATTTACGACACCAGTTTGCACTGCAGTGACAGTCTCATATAAAAATTTCACAGGTCGAGAATTTGCGTTGCATATCTGTAGAAACAAAATCCTATAAATATAACAGTGTCCAAAAAATATTCGTCGGCATTGTGATAAATTCACGCATTTACACACATTTCATAACTCTTAAAGTACGATTCTTGGTTTCCAACATCCTTTTTCAAAGTCAGAGTCCCTAACCACTACTCATTATTTCCTACCTTATTACACATATACATATTCGTCGACATTCTTCAATATTTCATCATTATAAATATGTAGCATAATCAAATTCCTCATATAGCATGAGCTTATTGATCATAAACATACCTCAACAGCATAATACACATTCTCATCATAAAAATAACATCATAACACTTCAGTCAAATATTAAAATCGTCGTAGCTTCCTCCAATCATTTCAAAACCCAAAGAAAATTCTCTGCACATTTCAATTGTGTCATCTACCCCTGACATACTTTAAAAATCATGCTCCCTTACCAAATACGACATTCAAAGCCCTCATAGTATCACAATGGTTCCGAAAAAATATGAACAGTTCACAAACTACAGACAAAATACAATTTCATAAGTGTGAAGTTATTCAACTGTGTAATTGCATAAACGTCTGTCATTGACATAGTAAAAAAATGTTTGTTTCTCTGTTAAATAATCAGGTAACTGTGTATTTCTGTGTTGGAGAAATATGGTACCGATGTGTAAAGCTGTATAAGCAAATACCATATTAGCT
Source organism: Schistocerca serialis cubense (assembly GCF_023864345.2). NCBI lineage: Eukaryota > Metazoa > Arthropoda > Insecta > Orthoptera > Acrididae > Schistocerca > Schistocerca serialis. Next base: position 172,193,639 of record NC_064642.1, read on the forward strand.
AGGGCTCCTTGTGCTTGCTACACACATGGTACACAAAGTAAGCATGTACCCCCCTGAGGATTAATGTAATTATACCCTCAGGTGTTATAGATTACAGCAATGGAATGAAATGTATCAGGGATAACCATTGTATCATTGTAATTCAAAATCTTTAAAAATAAATGTTTTAAGTACAAAATTAATCACTCAAATACATGTCCTTTAGCGCTAAATGTGCGTCTTGCTATAAGATAATTCTGTGGAAGTGTCGTAGTTATCGTCCTCCGAAAACTAAGTTCTGCAGAAGTCAATGTACTTACCTCATGATAAACAAAAGTGAAACGCTATGCATATAGATATCGTAGTTATTACGTACATTACTGTGATCAAGAAAGTACTATACTGTAACATATTGTTGAGCTACAAAAAAGGCTGTCACATTGTAGCTATGCCACAAAAGTTACTACTAAAACATGTTTTACTTTCCAGAATAATTAATAGAAACAGAGAATTTCTCCCTGAATCGTAACTGCGCGCTGGAACGTTGTGTCTGAAGTTATTCTTTCTCCCTTGATAATAATTATTTTGGTTCCCATATTGTCTGTATCTCTGATTGTCTCTGTGATAGTCATTACCGCTGAGAGGTGATCGTCCCCTGTAATTATTACTACTCTGCCAACGGTTGTCATACGGGTGGTGTCTGTTTTGGTCACGATTTACGTTGTAAGAATAGCCTTGTCGTGTCCATTTATTATTTCTGTCATCGCGGAATTGTGACGCATGTGACCTGTAATTGTTGTGCTCCAGTTTTCGCGACCCGCGAGTGTCAGTGTCAATTTCCAATTCTTGTAAGAGTCCCTGAAAAGCTTCAATGTCGTCTTTGCAACGTCCTGCCAAAATAATATGTCGTAAATGTTCAGGCAATTTGATTAAGCAAATGCGGATGAGTTCTGAGGGGCTGTATGTGTTTGACAGGTACTGATTCTTGTGCAACATGTCTTCAAAATATTTCACAAGACTGGAGAATTCAGATTGTTCGAAATGTTTCATCATTATGATGCTATGTTTTACTCGGTCTTGTGTAGCTTGACACCAATATGCTGAGAGGAAGGCATGATAAAATTCTCCTTCACTGTGGCAATCGTGAATGACCGATCGCATTCTTACAGCTGGTTCATTCTCTAAATAGCCACACATAAATTCTAATCTGTACTCTAATAATCAGTTGGGAGGAAAACAATGAGAGAATTGATGAAGCCACGCTTTGGGATGAATGTCGTTGCCGGAATTCTCAAATGTTTTGAATATACGTGTAGTAATAAACAGCTTATAGTCAAAACTATCATGTCAGCGAGTCGCATATCGGTCATTGTTACTTCGTTCGGAGGTTCCATCTCAAAATTCGGTGTACCTTGCCAATTTCTTTCATAATTTCCGAATTACCCCGTGTTATTATTATGTGACTGTTCCGTATTTCTATGTCCCTCTTCCCGTATTGGAGCGCGAGTGTCCTCTAAAATACGTAATTCTTGTATTACCTATGTCAGCTGATCTTGTACTTCCCGGATTTCTCTTTGGTGTTTCGCATTAATTTGATTCTGATTTTGTTTGAATTTCCTAATTTGTTCGCACTCTTCTGTGTCATTAAAGACTACCGGTTTTGTGTCATTCAGATTATCATCTACCTTCGTAGATAAATTATTTAGCTGATCCGAAAGTTCGACTACTTTCTCTGGTAACGAACTAATTTCCTCCATGTGTCTTTCTGAACTAATTTTCAGAGTATCTACTGTGTAGTTTAAGTTTTCCTGAGTTTTTGCAAGTTGCGTAACCGAATCGTTAGATGCAACTGAGTCCATTTTAGCTTGCAAGGTCTCAATATTTTCATGAACAATACTTTGCAGTTCTTTTTGGTTGCTTCGTGATTCTGTAATGCATTTTCATGCCGCGAAAAAATAGGTTGAAAATGCTCACAAATTTGTGTTTTTACGTTATTACAGACTTTTTGACATTTCGATTCAATGTTATGTAACTCAGTAGTTAAATCTTAACGTGTTTGTTCAAGTGTTTTGTCTAACTTTTGAAGATTTTGTTCAATTGTGTTTAACTTTTGAAGCTTTTGCTGTGTTTGTCTCCGATTTTGTTCCATTGTGTCTAACTTTTGAAGCTTTTGCTGTGTTTGTCTCTGATTTTGTTCCATTGTGTCTAACTGTTGCTGTGTTTGTCTCTGATTTTGTTTCATCTGTTGCATTAATTGCAATAATAATGTAATAGTGTCTGGAATCTGTTCCTCTATGCTTTTCAGCAGTGCATTTGCACCGGCAACATTCACATTTTGACAAGCAGAAAATCTGTCTTGACTTATTTGAGAAAACGGTGAGGACGCAAAACCTGAATCTACAGTATTTGCAAGATTGTGTCCTGTCATTTCGGATTCCTGAGGCGAGCTGTTGCCGATCGATCGATCGATAATGCTTCCCTGTTCACTAATTGTTTCACTGTCTACACCATTATTTGCAGCCAACTTCCTTTTCCCAATGGACAATTACAAAGTTACTACTTTGAACATTAGTTAATTCATTACTCGGCGGCGCTAACACACTGCTTTCGTCTTCACTGTCATCTCTCAGTTTACTTTGGAGCCTAGTATTACGTTTTTCACACGCCATTATTGTCACAATATTTACACGACAACACAGAAAAGCACAATTTCAAGAGCAAAATAAGAAAACACATTAACATAGCATTGAAAATAATATCTCGTTAATTGCAAGCGCAGCTGCGAAATACTTGATGCAAATCTACATACATGCCACAACTGTTTTGCTGTACAAGAATGAAAAACTACATCTACAAAGGAAATTCTCTCTAGAATTACGCGCTAGCAATAAACAAAAGCTGCACTAATTACACAAACTACAAGAAAAAATTAGAAGATTCCAGTGAGGTAACCTCGGCTAAGGGTCGACATATGGAACGTCCCCTTAGAAAAATTAATGAATTACTGTGCTGATAAACCTCTTACATTATATGATTTTCAAACAGCTGAGCAAAACTGAACGTACTCAGTCATTACTCTCTTTACTTATTCTGATCAATACTCAACTGACACACAATTTTTTTAGCGCAACGCAATCTGACTTTCAGTAATCCCTACAAAAGAATGGCCCTGACTAACATTAACCTATACCTTTCACAAATCACTTACCTCACAAAAATCTTCGTTACTCGAACTACTGCAATACAACGAGCGCCAATACTGCCATCTAAATAAAAGACTCTAACTACTGAAAGCACTAACTACTGATAGGCATAGTTAGCAAATGAA